>NC_049217.1:3968212-4268212 GCF_013347855.1 Anguilla anguilla | reverse complement strand
GTCGCTCTGGATAAGAGCGTCTGCTAAATGCCTGTAATGTAATGTAATGTAGCATGTCAGCAGACCGAGGATTGCAGACTCTCTGTGCCGAACAGGAGTTCAGATCCCGTGTTAAAGGCGATTCCGATGCGACGCCCGCCTGCCGGGGGACCTGTGAATACGGGCACGGGCAGTGTGCCCGCGGGCCTCGATGCCGTAAGTCACGGACCGATGAGCGACGATGCGTTCGCAGCATCATAACTCAGCGCCAAGGCAACGTGAATGACTGTCCTCGATCAGCCTAGCGGTGAGCGAGAGTGAGCCACAGATTTTACGGCCCCTCCTCGCACCCCAGCAGCAAATCCATCCGCACGCCACCGCCCAGCCAACGCTGTTCACTAAACTGCCACTGAAGCATGAAGCAACAGCACGCAGGCTGGCCGACCATAGAATGAGGGCTTCTACAAAGAAGAATCGGCATAAACAGGGCTAAACATGCCCTGAGGGAAAGTTGGGTGTTTGTTTTATTTGTGTTCCTCTATATTTTAATAGCCATAGGAAAAACCATAACCAAAATAACATTCCCCTTGAAAATCTAAATCTTGAAATTCCTCATAATTTTCCCCCCCTTATGTCCATCACTGTGAAATCATCAGCTATGATAAATGTACTATTTTTAAATGCTTTTCAATTTTTTTGTGTTACATGTATGACCTGATGATGCTACATGTCCAATATCTACAGTGAGAAAACTTGCCTGCTTTATAATGCCATTGGCACATAATGAAAATCAAATCAACTCTATCTGAGAGTGTGGCCATGCCGAGAGTATCTTCAATCTGAAGTTAGCTGTGGGTTTTGCTCCCACAAGAATAGTTTTATCTTCAAACTTACTCCGAAAGTCTTTTAAAGATGAATTTGCAGCGCTAGATAAAAACTCCAGACTTTCACAAGACAAATCGTGCTAGATGACAGATCATTGACTTAAGCTCAAATTGGCTAAAACTCAGGTTCCCTACTTTCCAGCTAAGCCCCCCCCCCGCCCTGCTGGACCTATCCTTCATCTGAGATGGCACCCTCTTCATCTATCACAAATTTGTCTGGTGTGCAGATTTGGAGAATCCGCCCCTTCCTCTCATACTGAACCCTGCTCTTAGTCCAGGCCCGGCTCATCTCCTGCCTGGCCTACTGCACCTGCCTCTTGGCTGGCCTCCCTGCCTCTGCCAGTACACCTCTGCAGCTCACCCAGTATGCTGCTTGTTTGATTCTCATCCTCCTCAGTCTTTGACAGGTCACTCCCCATCTCATCTCCTCCGGGGCCATCTCTGTTGAGTCACATCAAATTTAAAACCTTGGCGCTAAACCATCAGGATGCTAAAATGAACCCTTTGTTATATCTTTAAAAGATCATCGGCCCATATGCACCAACCGGACTTGGCCCCCACACCCCTGCACTTCCAGGTCTCCTGATCCCCCCCCCCCCCCCCCCCCCCCCCCCCCCCCCCCCCTCTTCAATAGTGGAATGAGCTTCCTGCTGCAGAACAGCAGAAACCCTGTCCATATTCCAACGCTGATTCCAATCACCTCTTCAGATTGCTCCGTGGCTGCCCCCTAACCCCCTTTGGATAACGTTTCCTTATCTCTTCCTTACTTTGGGTTTTCTTCTGAATAATGTTATATTTACAGCTGTGTAATGATAGGTTATCTGGGTTTTGTGCTTCTTGATGACTCAGCATTTTTGCATTCCCTGAGAATTACGCTGATGTTCTCTACTTCTGTACGTCACTCTGGATAAGCACGTCTGCCAAGCGACTGTAATGTAATGTAAATGTGAATGTTGGCTTCCATGAAGCAGTCAAGGCTTCTTTGGATGATTCTAAGGAATAATACTATAGTTCTAAACAGATATGATACTTGTTTTTAGAACACAGTGCATTTTAATCTCAACCTCAACATGTCCTCCCATCAGTATTGAAAGGCAAAATCTTTGTCGGCATCAATGTGTGCATTTGAACTAAAACTAAATAAATTACAAAGGATGCAACACTGTTACAGTACAGTAAGGGTTATTGGTGTGAAACTTTTTTTTTTTTTCTACAAACACGGAACTGCTTCATATTCACTACTTAAGAAATGAGCAGCATGAAATTTAAAACATTTTTGAATTGAGAGATAAAATCAGCTGAAGGGTAAAAATAAAATCATTGAGGTATTTTTTAAAGACTGAATTGTAGCACATGGACACCCCCTCCCTCCTCTCCGTCCCATTTTGATGGACGTATTTGCTGTGATGTAAATCACACAGATAGTATTTCATTCAGCATTAAAATCACAGGCGCGGTCGTTCCATTGTGATCTGTTTATTTCCATAAAGTGTTTTTACACCTGGGCACGAACTCGCAAAACTTCTGATTTGTCTGCCGTATTGAGTACTATAAGAGTGAATGACTACTGTTACCACTACTTGTTTGATTTCCGAAATTTACACCGGCTGTGAGGTTTACCTCAAATGAAAATAATTTTTATTTAGCTGAACGATATCGACTGTTCAAATGTCCGTCCATTATTTCCGTAATCGTTTTATGATGACAGTGAACTATTTTAGCCACCAGAGGGCTCTAGGTACGGTTCGGCTTTCCTGATGCAGTTCTAATTTGAATGCCATCATTTTTTTTTTAGAACAACACTGATGTATTAAAGCAGTTTCTGGATTGATTTAGGGACAGGGGATTAAATAGCATGCAAATGAACACGTACAAACACAATATTGGGCAGTCTGCAATGTGTACAATAATGCAAACGTGTGTTTGTTCAGTAGACCCTCCAGAGAGACATCATGGACTCTTTCCTGTCTTTCAAACAATGTGATTGAATAATCGTGTAAGGTGGAAAGATCAAAGAACCCTGCCAATTATGTTCATAGATCTCATAAAACGTTATTGAAGACAATGAATATTTTTTTAAAATAATATTTTTGAGCATACAAATATGTCTGATTATCTGTTTTGTCCTGCTTATTTTATTTTTTGGATTACCAATAATTTCAGAGGGTGCCGTATCTACGTATGCTGATATTTTGGTGTTTATGTGTGTGAATATCGGTCTATGGATGTGGATGTGTGTGCGTGCGTGCATGTGTGCGCGCTCCATTGCTGATTGGGACTTCCCATTGATTTGCCTTTCCTACAGATAAGATTATCAATATCCACTCTGCAGGAGTTTCTGTAGTTCTGAGAATATCAGCAGGTTGGAATTTCCAACAGGATGTGATGTCACTGTGGGGTGTAGTCAAGGACTGACCTTTCCAGCTGGAAGCGCAGATACTGAGAGGTTTTTATTAATTCATTCTTCTCTTTCAGAAACTTTTAATACATTAGTCACAAAAATAAGCTCTTTAATTAAGAGTTTTGTTAGACGTAAATCTAACATGCGCCATTGGTTATGTAGCTTGTGAATTTATGAGCTGAGTAACTATTCCAACCAGGTACGGTAGCATTTTGGATGCATCGCTGTCATCTTGCTCAGCAGGGAAGTTGTTGATTTAATGTGATGCTTCTATATGGTGTTGGTGACACTTTACTTTCTAGCTTATGGAATACAGCTTGATTGTGTTCACCATAAAAATACAAATAACTGCACAAGCAATATCAGTAAAATATTGAATCAAACATGAAGATCCACGGATTTGTGCGATTTAAAGGGAAAAGTGAACTAACATTTGATTTTCAGAGATTTATTCCAAAGCTCTTATCATTACACCCAGTTGGCTTCACTGGGCATTCATACTGTTACAGCATGGGGGAACTTTTAACCATGTAAACAGATTCCATTGAAATATTACTGAGTCTTATGAAGATGGAACTGAACAATATCTTTGCAAATCTTGTTTTTTTAAGGAGAACAGACGGTGCGCCCTTCAGCATGCTTTCCACTTCACTCAGACGAGGGGAAAGCAGAGTGGGTAACAGACAGGGGCGCAGTCACAGCACAGAGAGTGCCACAGCAGGGACTCGAACCCTCGAGCGCTCTGCGGGGGCCTGTGTGTGGGCTGAGAGCCGGCTGCTCTGCGCGCTGCGCCACAGTCTTGCCAAAGGACTTCATTCCTTCCTGAAAGTGACCTAATTATTAGTGCTCAGTATCATCCCCTACGAATATGTTTTTGGTAATCTTTGTCGATTCGTTAAATAAAAATCATAAAAATCCGAATATACGTGGCTCCCTAACAAACTCTAACTCTTAATTACTGTTACTTTCCTTCTCCAGGAAGAATTAGAATTGCATATTTGGCATATATGGGCTGAGTGTTTTGAAATTAGTTGAGAATTTTCTTTTAAGTAACTAACATCCTACAGCTATGTATATGTTAGCTGTAAGGTATTCAGTCCAACTTTAATACACTGGACCAAATGAGCTTGAAGCATAGTGTGTGTGTCTCAGTGCTGATTCTGAACGCTAAGTACAATCCCTGCATTCTAAAAGGCAACAATGCCCTTTGTACAAAAGCTTCAACACTATCCAATGAAATTTAATGTACTGTAACCAAAAATAGTTTTTCCTTACAGTGGCTGTTCACGGTCCGGATTAAGAGCAAAAACGTGTCCAGATTTGCACCCCAAGAAAACATTTGCCACCTTTCTTTTTTATTTTTTATTCATGTCATTCCTAGATGAATATAATGAACGGTACAAAAGAAAAGAAAGCTTTACACAATATAAAATAGTTCAAATGGGACATTTAATTTAAAGAGTACAATACAACATGAAATCAGGACTGTATAATTTTTTATAAATTATTTATATTTACATATATACATTACATATTTGTCTCAGTTTCTTAAGAACTTAAGAAAAATACATTATTCAAGGAATGATATCGTAATGTAAACGGAAACCAGATTCAGATGGATTTGAACCCCCCGCCCCCTTGCCTGTGTTCTTAGTAGCACAGCAGGAATGCACTTCAAGACAATATAAGTGTAACCTGCAGCTCCTCAGCCAACCATTCCCACCCCACACCATTATCCTCCAAAATAAACTGTGCACTTTAGCTTACTCATAATGTCAGTACAACTGACAGTCGCCTTAAGTAATTTCCTTCCTCTCTCTAACAGTCGTACAGCTACAAGAATGTTTTGTGGCCATTTTCTAATATACTCCGATAAATTCTCCCTGAAGTGTCTCAGTAGCTTAGCGTTAGCCTGGAGATGTAAACAAGGCTGTTAGCCTGAGAGGCTAGTGAGAGGCCTTTTATCTGCTAGGCTACCTTAGGCTTCATCAAGCTGCAACTAGGAGGGAGTTCAGATATCAGGTCTACATTCAGCAGGGAAACAGACTGTCCACAGCGCAGACTGCTTTCTTAGACGGGAGCGAGACTGCACGAGGGCTCAAGATAAATGAGCAACACTTTTCAGAGGAGACGAAAGGCCTCATCGAAAGAACGACACCAACCAATAAAGAGCTTTTCTGCCCAGTGACTGCGGTAGAATTAAAGTCAATTACAAGGGTTGGTAATTGAGAATAGACCGCATGTGATTTCTGTTATGTATTCTTGATGTCCAACACTACTGAGAATGTTTTTACATCTTTGTGTTTGTGTGTGAGTGTGTGTGTGTGTGTACGTGTGTGTATGTGTGTGTGCATGTGTGTGTGTGTGTGTGTGTGTGTGTGTGTCTACCACAGAATTTGAATCGCACAATTGAAAATTGAGGGAAAACCGTGTGAAAGGGACTGTGTGGTGAATGCCTGTAATCCCTCTTGTGCGTTCCAGCTGAGCCCCTCCTGCTGTAATCCACTCAGTAAACAGCGGCCCGGTCCCAGCGGCGGGCCGAGGGGGCTTTGTGTGCACACGCGTAGATCGGGGGCCTTCGTCTGTTTGCAGGTTCCCCACTTCAAACAAGGAAGCCGGCCTTAGCCGTCAGCGCCGGCGTTGGCCTCGACTCGGCTGGGAGCCCGGCCTGTGGTCCTCCAGCCCAGAGGACGGCTATGATATAGCAGCTTAGTTTACCCACAGACGTGGGGGGCGGGTCACAGAATGTAATCCTGGGGGCGGCTCTAAGTAGTGTGTGTGGGGCTCAGCTCACGTATTCCACGCTAACGTTGGATTCGCACGGTAATGAAGTCGACGCAAAGCAGTCCTCCTGCGCTTCACCCCACAGGCTAATACCATTATTGTAGATCTCCATGAATGCACACCGGCAAATAAAAAAAGTCTGATGAACACGTACATGTACAGGAGACTTTACAAAAATATATAATAATATAATTGCACTACCTCTATTCCCCTCTGTGAGTTGCTAAAATGTATGTAAGTAATCAGTTAAAGCCAGCTGGAGAGTTTAATGAAGACAGGCTGTTCTATTCGTATGTACAGTATGTACCGTACCGCACTTTGCCATTGCAGCATTCTACTTAAAGGGGAATTGCACTTTATAACACTTCTGCTTCTCATGACTGATATTGTCCTTCTAATGAATGTGTCGCCCTTCATTTTTCGATTATTTCTTTCATTTTAAATTTCTAATGTTAGAAAGAAAGACTTTTTTTTTTAGTGCAAGTCCACATAGTAGTACGGTTTCCGTTTTTTTCTTATTCTTCAATTTTGCTTTGCAGCAAAATCGAGAAGAAGCGAAGCAAAACATTCCATGAACTTAGCATTGAAATCGAACAAACTAATGTTCTTTTGTTTGATGCGATATCGGTGTAATAATGAGGTGCATTGTACCCGGTTGTTATAATGCCCCCATTAAACTTGCCTTTCATAGTTTTTCACGTGATGCAACTTTGTGCCAGACATGGCTGGGTGTAATCAGACACCCCAACATAACAGCCGAAGAAGTTCGCAAACGAGGACTAATGCAGCGACCACTTGAAGCCACCGACTACCAAGGCGACTGTCTGAAGCCTGGAAGCCGTCGCACACTGCACCGTACGAACACACAACACTGCGTCTTTTTGTTCTTCAGTTGTTCTCATTGCTTCGTTTTGCTCAAAAAGTTCTACTTCTTACGAAGTATACTGCCTACTTAATGCAGCGACCACTTGAAGCCACTGACTACCAAGGCGACCGTCTGAAGCCTGGAGTTGTACCCACCGTTTTCCTATCGTTGGTAAGTACTAAGCGGGCTGGCTAACGCTATCGCGTCTGTCTGTGATACGTAGGATGTCTACGGTGACAGTTAGACAGCTTGCTGGCTGTTGTTATAGGGTTGCCACCATCCATTTATTTCGTCCTCAGACATTTTCGGTTTCGCTAGCTAGTAGTAATACAACACTATTTCTACAACCAAACTAATGTTATTGTCTCGGGTACGTCCACATCAGAAGTCGCACAATGATATGCATCCTCGAGTTCGACACTAAACTACCTGGGTCTACTTCCTGCCTTTGTAAAGGAAAACAATAAAACAGCGTAAAATATTAACATAATGAAATAACTCATCGAAAAATGAATGGTGACACATTCATTAGAAGGACAATATCAGTCATGAGAAGCAGTTATAATAAGTGTTATAAAGTGCAATTCCCCTTTAACACCCATTCTTTTGGGTTCTTTAACTGCAGCGATTTTGCAGGTTCATGCAGCAGTGCTGTGCTGGCCCCAGACTAGAGGAAATTCAGGCTGCGCTTCTGTTGCCTGGGGCAACCAGCCTGCATGCAGCCCCCCCCACCCCCCACCCCGAGCTGCGCGGGACATGCTTCATTGCAGCAAAAGAAAAACCCATGCCAGCTAAGGACGCTGGACGCAAATACATTCCGGGTGTCTGGTCGTTTGTACCTTTGTCCCATGAGCATTGGTTCTGAGGAACCGCACCATTGGGCAAGGCCATTGAATCTTACACATGTCGTTTCTCTTTGTTATTTTTTTATGACGGCGTAGATGAAGTTAGGCCAGATGGCACTGGCAGGTTTACATTGGTACTGAATACCACAGACAGGATATTACAAGCGTGTGCTATCATAGGGGATCATGTTCTTCATTGTACCACAGATCTTTCCCTGCTGCAGCACATCACAGCCAACATAGAGCCCAATGCTTCTCAGCCTCTGATTGGTTAGTCCCTGGCTGGCCCCAGTATGGGCAGGCCTGTAAAACACCCACTTGGCCACTGATTGGTCAGTCCTGGCTGGCCCCAGTATGGGCAGGCCTGTAAAACACCCACTTGGGCCCTGATTGGTCAGTTCTGGATGACCTCGGTTTGGGCAGGAACTATAAGACACCCACTCAGGCCCTGATTGGTCAGTTTTCGCTAATCACGACTAGCATCGTAAGCTGCTCTCCTGCGCAGCACACCCGTTGCACAGACAAGGTAGATATTGAGAATCTAACAACCCAGATTATTCATTTGAACCACAAACAAGTCTTTCTTTAGACACTATCCCTAAGCCCATTCAACCACCTTAGTACTGAACACTTCCTCGTCACCAATGAATCAAAATTTCAATAACCAAGCACATTCACAAAGTGATTAGTTGACACGAACATCCTTTCTGATTGTTTAGGCAAAGAATGGGACAAGTTATCATACAATGCAGGTGGAAGTTATCCAGTATATGTGCAATTCCTAATATGAAGCCGCAGTTTGCAGGTTCCTCACTCTTGATTAAAGCCTTTGGAATCCCTGGGTGGAGACAGCACTCAGCGTTGTTAATATCGTCTGCTCTCACGGGCATAAATATTCAACAGAGAAGAAGTGGCTAACGAGAGAACCCAAACAATCAGAGGCATTCTTTAAAGAACGAGACAGCCCAGAATTTCGTTTGAATAAAATCCTGGCCCGTTCCCCTCCCCGACTTCTGACACCTATTCCCCGTTTAGACTTCATTTCGACTTTGGCATTTCATTTCCCCGTTAAGCTATTCTCTCTCTTTTTTTTTTTACTGCCACTTTTTTCCATTTTTCTCTTGAGCGCACAATAGTTCTTAGATCTGACCATGATGATTTTACTATTCAGTCTCTAACAAAGAAAAGTGTTTAAAAAAGATCAAAAGGACAGTCAGTTGGCCATGCAAGCTTTTGTCTCATTTTCTTTCTATATACAATGGATTTCGTTTCATTTCACATTTTCAGAAGATCAGACGCAAAATGAATAACTTCAAAATAAATTAATAATTCACAATTTCTAGCATTTTCCTGCCACGAAACAACAAATAAATAACCACGGATAAATAAAGGACACGTGGTACATCTGCTCACAAATGAATAAGCACAACATAAAAAAAGATGCACCATTTCAAGTACATTCCGTTACAGGAATCAGCATCTCTTAGAACCAGATGACTGAGGGTTCAAGACAGTCCAGAGACAGGGCAGTCAGGGTTGCCTTGCTTGAACTTTGAGTCTTTTTTTTTTAACAGGAGCAATGTCAGAGTGGCATATGCAAACTTCAGCGGTTCATAGTCTGCTAATGCATTGTGGGATATTGGAGGGCAGATGGTACAGGGCACAGATTAGTGAAACTCACCGTCATAGCTGTACCACACATCTAATCTACACTGTGTTCCCTTTCCCGTTCACATGCTTAATGTAATTCCTGCATACATATCTATTCCTCTCATCAGGCTAACATTATGCAGATTGTTTTGCCCTCCAAAATCTCTTGGTCGCCTTGGATACCGAAGGGTCATGTGATGACTGATTTGGGGCCAAATCCCTTCATGTGGAGTATGAAAACACACGTGAGTAGAACCTCTTTAGATGCAGAGCGGTTGTATCCTGAAGATTGGATCCTTGAGTGAGAGGACTGTTTTCCGGAGTGAAAGGGTTAATCTGAAGATGGAATTATGGGTAAAGGAAGGGGGCGGGGCCGGCCCCTTTCTCAGGGAGCGGGCGGGATCTGCACGCCCAGCAGCTCATAGGCGAAGATGTTCCAGAAGATGGCGAAGAGGAGGAAGGTGACGAAGGCGAAGATGATGACCCACCAGGAGCACTGGCCCTGCAGGTTCTCCTCGTAGTTGCGCAGGATGAGCAGGCCCATGCTGATGCCCACCACCGCCCCCGACAGGTGGGCCATGAAGCTGGGCTGGGGCCCCGAGGAGGGCAGGGGCGGGGAGAACCGCAGCCACACAGCCCGGCCAACCTCTGAGCTCACTGCAGGGGAGAGGATACGGCTGTGTTCAGCACAGAGCAGAACAGGCACACTCAGTACAGAACACTCAGTACAAACCACAGTCACACTCAGTACAGAACACTCAGTACACACCACAGTCACACTCAATACACACCACAGTCACACTCAGTACAGAACACTCATGGTAAATGGTAAATGGACTGCATTTATATAGCGCTTTTATCCAAAGCGCTTTACAATTGATGCCTCTCATTCGCCAGAGCAGTTAGGGGTTAGGTGGCTTGCTCAAGGACACTTCGACACGCCCAGGACGGGGTTTGAACCGGCAACCCTCCGACTGCCAGACAATCGGTCTTACCTCCTGAGCTATGTCGCCCTATGTCGCACTCAGTACACACTACAGTCACACTCAGTACAGAACACAGTCACACTCAGTACAGAACACTCAGTACACACCACAGTCACACTCAGTACACACCACAGTCACACTCAGTACAGAACACAGTCATGCTCAGTACAGAACACTCAGTATACACCACAGTCACACTCAGTACAGAACACAGTCATGCTCAATACAGAACACTCAGTACACACAACAGTCACACTCAGTACAGAACACAGTCATGCTCAGTACAGAACACAGCACAGTACAGAGCAGACACACTCAATATAGAACACAGCTAGCTCATCACAGAACACAGCTAGCACAGTACAGAACACAGCTAGCTCAGCACAGAACACAAGCTAGCTCAGTACAGAGCAGTCACACTCAGTACACGCCACAGTCATGCTCTGCACAGAACACAGCCACACTCAGTACAGAACACAGCTAGCTCAGTACACAACACAGCTAGCTCAGTACAGAACAGTCACATTCAGTACAGCACATAGTCATGCTCAGTACAGAACACAGCTAGCACAGTACAGAGCAGACTCACTCAGTACAGCACACAGTCATGCTCAGTACAGACCACAACCACACTCAGTACAGCACACAGTCATGCTCAGTACAGAACACAGCCACACTCAGTACAGACCACAACCACGCTCAGTACAGAACACAGCCACACTCAGTACAGACCACAACCACACTCAAGAACACTGCTGAGCTCAGTAACACCGCTGAGGGCTCTCTCCACATTAACCAAAGGGCCCCGGTGTCTCGCCAGAGAGACAGTACAGCTTCGCTGCAGCACCACACCAGAGAAATGAACAAATAACTTCTGAAAAAATGCAGACATTTGGATACCAGCTTACCACATTTCACTTTGTTATATTTCAAATTTTGTAATTAATTGAAGTCAGATTCTGAGCGCTACTATCAAAGGGATTCGTAATGTAGAGAACTTTTGAAAATGGTGTCCCCTACAGCTAAACCTGTAATGTTTTTTATGAAATGAAATTGTTGTAGATCTGTATCTCAGTGGGGTATTAAGTGTATTATAACCACAGTAATACAGATACTTACTGCACACCAGGGCCAGGATCATTCGAAGCAGCTTGTATGGACATCGCATCCCCGCCCAGTTCTGCAACACAAACGTCCTCATCAATGACGCATACATTGTCAGTATAAAAAGGCAGTAATGATCCAGTTTTCATTATTCCTGTGGGCTGTGCACACCCAGGGGTGCCCCTGAGCCCATGGGGCCCCTAAACAAAATAGTATTTATTTGCTCCCCCTTTTTTCTTTTTCGAGGAGATCGTGGAAAGGGGGGTGAGGGTGGGGTGGGGTTACAATGGTGCATCGGAGGAAGGTAGTACTCTTCACAATAAAAATCAGCCTGAAATTCCAGACAGGAAACATTTATAGTTTTTGTGGGATTCAGCACCCAGTTTTTATTAATAGCACACAATTCTTTTTCTTCTGACCCTCTGTTTTATACACCAGCACAACTGCAGCAGTGTTGCCAGGAGAGGTGTCTACGAAGACGAGAGGTTGGGTGGGCCAGCCAATTAAGGAATGCTGGGAAATGCTAATGTCAGGTGAGAGGCTTTCAGGCCACACTGAGCCACAAAGTCTCTGAACACAAAATTTCCTGCACACAGACACAGACAGACAGACACACACACACAAACACACAGACACAGATACAGGCACACAGACCCAGACACAGACACACACACACACAATCAAACGCACATACACACATGGTATGCAAACACACATACATACTCACACACACACACACATGCACAGGTGTACAGACACACACACACACACAAACACACATACACAGGCACACACACACAGGGCTCGTAAACACAGTACAGTACACACACACACATGGGTGCAAATGCACCTGGGTCCTGGTTCAGTGGGGCCACCTGCTGCTCAGAAGGAAGTAGTGTTTAAGCAGTGTTTGGTCCTTTCTAAAGAGCAGTGTCCCTGTTAAGATCTTGGCCAATCACACATGTTTCTGAGGGGAGGTCATGTTCAGCAAGTTGAATGCAAAACAGTCCCTTCTACATATTTACACTGAAAACCTTTTGTCATGTATCATTTTTATCCTAAAATTAACAATAGTAGCGTTTACACTGATTAATTTTGAATTATGCTAAAGTATTGGATGACACAGTATCATCACTTAAGCATATGTTGCAATGATTAAAGCAATGGATCTTAGCTGAGCCAACCATAGGTTAGAATGTTAAATTTAATTCAAGCCTGAGGACAACTGCAATTGATGCTGTTCCCTTCAGTAAAAACTGTGAGCTCACACACAGCTTTCATGTAAGCAGTGAGAATTGCTCAGTGGACAAGCATCATATTTAACATAGACCATTTCAGACATCTCCGCTTAGACACATGAGTAGCAGCAGTCTGGTACAGAGCAGTAGCCTCAGACACAGCCTGGTACTGAGGAGCAGCCTCACACACAGCCTGGCACTGAAGAGCAGCCTCACACACAGCATGACATTTCCTCCTCATTAATACTGATAACGATAACAACGGATGCCATGACGGTGCCAGTTACCATGACAACATTTGCCAGATGTGCTGAGCACAGAGCGTAGACCCCCCCGGATCCTCCTACCACAGGAGCCCTCATGTCTGTGATGGACACCGTCAGTGACCCTGGAGAAAGGGATACAGAGATAGAGAGAGAGAGAGAGAGGTAGAGGGAAAAAATTGGAAGAGAGAAAGAGCCGGTGAAGCAGGTGAGGTCATTAAGCACACTACGCCCAACACTAACATCTATTTAAGGAGGTGAAATTTCTGCCTGGACGCCAGTATGTATAACACAAATTACAGTTAAAACTGTCCCAGCAGTACGCAGCCAGAATCAACAATGATGAACACGGGAAGCGTCTTTAGTTCCTCCTCAGTGAGAGATTAGGACTAGCACCTGAGTGTAGCGCACAAAGACCTCCTGCCAGCAACATCATTAATTTAACTTAGCTGGCGCTGACACCTTCCGTACGACCGCCTGTCCTCATCATTGTTTCCGTAGCTACGCCGGTGTCTTGTGGGAAGTAGAGCTGACGGCTACGGCAGAGAAGCAACTCTCAGTGACAGTGAAGAGCGGCGGTAGCACAAAGCCAAACCTATAACCAAAAGGTTCAGATTCCTAGTGGGGTATGACTGAAAGCCTGGAGATTCGAATCCATTTAAATCTGACTGTCCCCAACAGATATTCAATGGCATGAATGGATTTTCTGACAAATGAAACCTGTCTGCTGAGGTAATATGTTATGCATAACAAACAGACAATGGAGCATAAAATTTTATAAGCCACAATAAATCACAATACTCCAAACAGAACGTGTTTGCTTGACAAGAAGATCCATGCATTTTTATTCCCATAAAACAAGACAGTGATTAAGATCGCCTCATTCTGGGAATATGTGATTTTAGGCCTTTATATAAATGACAATGAAATGACAATAAAACACAGCAGGATTCTCAGACGCCCGTTCATGACAGCAGAGTTCATGACTACCATGAAAAAAGAGGAAAACAATCTGTTATGTCACTCCCCTTGCAGATTTGACTGCTGTGTGTTAACTTGACAGGGTCTTTAAGGCATTTTCTAACATTTAAGGATGTTGCTTTTCAAGAGTCTTCAGTTGTGGAATTACATTTGCTCAGACTACAGGTGCTCTTCATTTCCATAGGAAATTACAATCACTGAACAACACTGCAGATCAGTGGCATTCAAATATAACTATTGAGTGCACAAGTTGCATATAAGTATACTCAATAGGAAGCAAGTAAGCTGCTCTGATTGTGTGGCTGGCTGGAGCCACGCCTACTCGTTGAGTGGGCACACACCTGAGATGCGTTGGCGAATCAGCCCAGGGCTTAAAGGTGTGCTCACTTACACAGTGAAGAAAGCGGAGACTGAGGCAAGACAAACTACAACTGAGCTGAAAAGTTTTAATGTCTTTGGTTTTTCATCTTTGATATATTAGTGAGTGCTCAGAACCTCTGAGGGGGAAAGGTGAAGATTTTCTTTTTTTTGAGCTCTCTTGCTCTGTAGCCAAATAAAAATGTGGCTAACTGGAATTGCTAACCTCCCTGTGTCCAGCAATTCTGAGTGACTTTCTAGAGCGAAAAGGGGAAAATTTCCTAGCTCTCAAGGTGAGATTCCATAGTCTGAGATGGGGGGGGGGGGTACACTGGCCACCTACTCTTATGATGCAGTCGAAACTGCATTACGATCTCAATTTATCAGCGTTCAGCATGTAGACTACGGTCTTTAGCTGGACTCGAGAGTCCTGCGCCAGAATTAATTTAACAGGCAAATGAGATGAGTGGAGTTCTTAATCTCTGTCTTATCCTCAAAATATATTTACAAGGTCCGTTGGTGTCTTTGTTGATCGCATTAATTTTGAAGCCATTTGTTGACTCTGGGACTAGAGAGCTTGTGCATGCTCTTCCCCTCTGCCTCAAATAGGGATCAGCCTCAGGAAGTCATAATGACCCTGGAAACCATACCACTGTAGTGCTGGCAACAAGAGCAACACAGAGCTCAGGCCAGCTCTGAAGGGCACTTGCCTAACGAGACCTGCTGCCTGCTGGGATACGTGTCCTCTGCAGATCCTCCTCCAGCCACCACAAACACTTCAGTGATTAAAGTGGCACACAGACAGTGACCTGGGCCCTGTTTCACCAAACAGGATTACTGAGTTAGCTGAATAACTGTGCTGAGTAAAACCCGCAACAGCTCTTTTACTTCAGTCCATGTTCCAAATTTTGGGAAGGTTCCGGGTTTTACCCCAGGCCCTGGACCTTTAGACTCTCAACCAAACTTCCACATGCTTTTTTCACACCCTGATCTCTCAAACACAATAGTCTAAACACTCAGCCAGAATGAAAAGAGAAGAACAGGGTCCACAGTTAAAAGTAGGATTAAAAAAGTATTTGGAAGTATCTAGAAAAGCTTTCCTATTGGCTGTTTGTGCGGACTGATGAAAGCTGGCAGGAGCTCTGCCGCTCATTGCCCAGTGCGTTTGGGACAGAGGACGTGTGGCTCTGGCTGCAGGATTTCCTGTCGTGCTGGGTGGCAGTACAGCATAAATGATTAGAAAAATGGACTTATAACTCAAAGGCTGTGGGTAGGTGCCTGACCTGATTTACTTCAGTAAAAGATCAGGCTCTATAAATGGAAGTGACTAAAGATTTATGTAAAAAAAAAAAAGAAAATGTAATCTAAGTTGCTCTGGGTAAGAGCTTCTTGTAAATGGTGAAATGTAACGCATGCTGCAGAATGGCGAAAAGGCAGGCAGAGGGCGCTAGACCTGATAGGAGTGAATCTACCTGTTTTAGCACTGGTGTTTCTCTGGAATGGAGTGGTCATATCCTGGCCCCTGTTTCACAAAGCAGGATTACCAAGTTACCTGGATAGCTGCGCTGAGTAAAACCCAGAACCCTCCAAATCTGGAACATGGCTTGAAGTATAAAAAGAGCTATTCCAGGTTTTATTCAGTGCAGTTCTCGGTAACCCTGTTTCGTAAAAAAACATCCCCCTGGTATTTTGAGTTAGTGCAAGCACAAATCTCTCTTTCTTAGCGCTGGTGTTTCTCTGGAGCAGAGTGGTCTTACCCTGGTCTGTTAGGACAGCGCAAGCACAGATCTCTCTCTCTTAGCATTGGTTGGTTTACCCAGGTCTGTTAGGACAGCGCAAGCACAGATCTCTCTCTCTCATTGGTTGGTTTTCCCCAGGTCTGTTAGGACAGCGCAAGCACAGATCTCTCTCTGTCATTGGTTGTTTTACCCAGGTCTGGCGAAAATGCGCATACCCGTTTGGCAGAAGAGGCGAGAATTTATTCAGCAATTTAATTCTGGCGGGCCTCTCCGGGGACGAAAAAAGGCCCCGTTTTATATGTCTTTATAAGCGCTCCTTCTGAGGGCCTGATTTTCAAAGGTAATATACGGGGGGATTGCATTTCTGCTTGTTAAATAATGTATGGTGGGGGTGGGGGTGGGGGGGGAGAGAGAGAGAGAGAGAGAGAGAGAGCGAGAGAGAGAGAGAGAGAGAGAGATATTCAGGTGGAAACGCAGTTGTATTTAATGTGCCACGAGGTGCCTGCAGCAGAGAATGCATCGTTTGAAGGCCCGCGTGTCTGCGCTTGTATATTTGCTTAATGAAAACCGCTAAACCCTCTCCGCCAAACTGTTTCCATGACGACACTGACCCGGGAACGTGGAAGAGCGGGAGGCGAGGGGAGGGGAGGGGAGGGGAGGAGAGGGGGGGACTGTTGGGCTGAGACGAGGAAGAAAAAAAAGAAGCTTTTCTCAGGCTCACGGAGGAGAAAAAAAATCACACAGACAGCGACAGCATCAGAGAGGAAGGACACACCAGCCACAGGTAGACTGAAAGCTACAAACGATGCTTGAGTTCCTCTCCGGCTGACTGGACCTGGGTTTGAGGGGAAAGGGCTTGTGCGTTGGCGGCTGGCCTTCTGGACATCTCCCCAGGGTTGCTGGGGTTCCTCCAGGCAACCTGTGGCCTGAAGAAGCCGTTTCAGCAGTAACTGGTGGGGGCCTACAATAAGCCCTTATTCTGTCAACAAACGCAGGATTAAATCGCAGCTTACTGAATAAGTGCCATTCTAGAAATGGCCACTCCACAAGTGTGTTATCATGATGGCTGTCATTGTCCTTGTATGAGGTTCTTCCTATTTCGGGTGGTATGGTGATTTTTGGTATCGACTCAGGGGCTCAGTTTGTGGAGCAGATGCAGACACTGGACACTGACAGGCCCAGGATACCTTTTAGGACTGGGTATTTTCAGTTGACTGGTGACACTAAATACCTAGATACAGGGGTCACAATGCAGTACATATCCCAATGCATGGGTCACAAAAAAAAATACATGTCCCAATACATGAGGGAATATGAATGGGAAAAAAATTAAAACCTTGTAATATATCATTGAGGTTATTTGTTATAAACATAAAAAAACGACAAACTTTAAGAAATACAATGCCAGCCAAAATAATATACTAAAGCCACTAAAGTTCACTTGAAGTGAACTTAAAACGGCACTTGTAACACAAATACAGATGGTTTATGGAAATGAGTTTAAGAAATTATAAATGTATTGATATAGCAATCATGTGTCAATACGTGGACGTGGTAAGTTAAAACATATTGCCACATTGTTATAGTGAGCACAGCCCTAGTGTCTGTAAGGCATGGGATGAGTCCTACTTCTCACACTATGATAGATTGAGCGTGAGTAGTAATTAGCAATTGATCCTTCGTTGAAAAAAGGGGGTGGGGCCACAGTTAATGAGGTACATAAAACATGACATGAACACTCTATTTACATGACATTGGCAGATATTCCATAGTATTCCAGTAATACCCTTTGGTGCTTCCTACTGCCTGTTTCCTACCGAGCTTGTCATGGGGGTGCACTATAAATCTCTTAGTGTTAATTATTCTTAAGCCCCCCCCGGCCCCCTGCCGCCAGCTTCCATTGAGGAAGGGCACAGAATCACACTATTAACCACTATGAAATCCATAGAATCTATTGTGTGAAATGGGCCACTCTTTCTACCGTAAAATGTATTATGATCAACAACAAAAACAAAAACATTAGACAATAGCTTTCAATGTTATATCCATTACAAACACTGATCATCCACATAGTAATCCCACCAAATTTGTTAAGCATAGATTCGTTTTTTTGTTACGTTTAGCACTTCAATCATCATGGGTTTTGGGATCCTAGTATAATTGCTGCACAGTTTAAATGTATAACTCATAGCCCTGCAACATGCCAGGTATGAGTTATACGATCATTTACTTATTTTTGAATAATAAGAAAAACCTTTCGTCAGCTGAAAGCAAGATGTTGAGCGTTCAACAAATTAGGTGCAAAAAATCCCTAGAAGCAAGGTATTATTTCTCAGGAAGTTTTCATTAACCTTTTGCATCAGTTTTTTTGAGATGACCTTAAACCGTATAACCTTTAACAGTCCTCAATCCATCAGACCTTATATATACAATAATTTCTCAGTCTTTTTATAGAAGTAGCTGATATAATTCAGTGGAATAAATTGGATTCTTAAAATTCTACTTGCGGTGAGCTATGGGTAATAAAAATTCAGAATATGTCTAATAATAAAAAAAAAGATGCAAATTTCTCTAAGGGTCTCGCATGAAGCATAGAGCTGAGTGAAGCTGTGAATCTTTAAGTCGAGTCAAGACGAATGAAGCCCGTTAGCCACACAGTTGCTACATACGACCTGCCATACTGCAGCCAATAAGGAGGGCAGGATAAAGAAAATGCCCTGCTCTCACAATCCCACATCATTTCACAAGACGCGAAGCAACCCGCCCAGACAGCATAGAGAAGTACCTTATTTAGTTAATGCTATTTCAGTTAGCCACTGATTCCTCATTAAGCTGTGGCTAGACATAGCTTGTGTTCCATATACCTGTACATGTATGTGTGAGGTGGTGGCAACTCTCACTCTGATTTCTGCGGGTTAATTGACCCTGACGAGGGGCAGGTGTGTGAGTGCTATGGTGAGGTGATGGCACCTCACAGGCATTTGCTCTGAGCTAATTGTCCCTGATGAGGGTCAGGTGTGGGAGGCCTATATCTAGCCCCTGATTTCTGGGGTTCAGCGCAGACTCATTGTTTGTCAGACTCTTGGTGTGTAGGGGTGTGAGAATCGGCAGAAGTTACCATGTTGATCCTATCTGCCAGATTTGATCACCATTTAGTTTCTTAGTTTATCTCTTTGCGCTGTGGAGGACGTTTTGCCCTCGTCTCTTTAGTTTTCCTTTTGTTTTATACCCGCCAGGCTGCGAGTGTCCATTTTCTTTTGTAAGTTACTCCACTCTGTTTTTCTAGTGGGGGTTTTCTTTCTGGGTAGCTACGCTGCGGCAGTGTTTCATTTCTTTTAGTTTTCTGAGCCCGCTGACAGAAGTTTCAGTGAGTGGAGGGAGCGATTACTTGGCTCTTTATTATTTGGTTTTTCCCCTTCCCTTTCTATCGCTCGGCGATTTTGTGGTTACCCCTCAGGGTTAACTTTTAGATCCCCTCGGGCCGCAATTGCGTCCCACCCTCCTCAACCGTGACAGTATGAGCTCTGGTACATGCATGCGCACAAACATGCATTCATGCCAAGTCTTTCTGAGAAAAACCTGACCTAACAGACATCAGGCTGATTCTTGGGCAGAGCAGCACATACAATTGTAGAGAATGCAGAAAAACATAAATGAAATATATTTCAAATGTATTTGTCATATAAAACTTATGGGGAATGCATATTACTGTTTGAGGAAGTACCTTCAGTACAATATGTTCTAATATTTGAAGAATACAAATCGCATGACAAATACAAATACGTTTTTTTTCCACAATACAAAAATGGTTTGGAAACTATGATTTTCTGGAATCCTGGCAAGTAGAAGGCTAATAATGAAATTCTCAAATTTCAAATTATTTAATCTCCTTTCACTTGAAATTCTCCAGATCTTTCATTGTGGTCCCAGCTTTCCCCCACCTTGTCTCATGCATCTTTCGCCATCGTAAGCCGCGAACGGTTTAGAGCGTCTGGGCGACAGAACACCGACTTCAGAAAGCTCTGTCCGGCAAACGTAATGTAATTTCACGGAATGATACAGAAAAACTGCTTTTCTTGCACAGTTATGTGCTTTTGTCAGCAGTCTCTCGGGCTGGCTTGCTGCGGGAAAAAATGTGCTTTATCTGACTGTTTTTAAAAACGGCGTTCCAGTAGTTTGTCCTCGCAGATTAAACTGGCCAGTGCGTGACGGCCGAGAATATCAGCAGAGAATGTTTTTTTATACATATTAATTTCTGAGTTTTTTTCCCTTTTTCACTTAATACTAATGGCCGGTTGTATTTGTAGGCCTCTCCTGTAGCTGCAGTGTTGTCGCAGTTATTTTGGCAGCACATCTTATGTTCTTGTTGTGGACACAGTGCTTCTTTACGGGGATGAGCTCCCCCTACAAAGCTTTTATCTTTGTACAGAGGCTTTGGCTGGATAGGAGTTAGTGGCACTAAACAGGGGGCCCGTAAGAGCTAGAGTTCAGACAGAACAAGGTTCGAATTAAATGATTCTTCTTCCGAAACTTTTGAATTAAATGATTATTGTATTTGAAGGGAATGATGTTTTTCCAGAACAAGACACAGCACATACCTTTATTATATTCCCATAGAGGATATTTACCACACATACAAGGAATGTATAAAATCCAAATTTTCCCCAAATTTTAGTTCCACAAGCCAAATTATACTGATAATAATCCCATGCAGCATATGTGGCAAGATTCTTCTTCCAAAGGAGGATGTGTACCGTGGATCCAATTCCAGACAGGATATTTACACGTTAGCCTTGATTGAACATAAAGTGCACCATGTATCATAAATTACATCCAGTGGTTTTAAAACAGAGATTGTGGTGTGCATATATAGGACATCTCCATAGTCACAAACTGGCAGTATTGTAGCCTGCACAATCTTTTTCTGCTATCCATAAAAAGGGAAGACTTAGTCCTATAAAGGAAGCCAAGTTTAGGTTCAAGCTTTTTTTGTTAAATTAGTAATGTGGTTTGAAAGAAAGTTGTTGTTTATATACCAAAGGTCCAATACCAGGCAGGACATTTACATTATTATACCATGATTCAACTTAAAAAAAAAAAAAATTCCCACTAATTATGATTCCACAGCCTATTTACCATGAATATTTGCTCACAAAGGATATTTACTATTATTTATCATGTTTCACCGTAGTTTATCATAATTCAAATTTCACAAAATGTAGTTGCGTTGAATATGATTCCACACTGCACATTCACCATTATTCTTCTTCCCACATAGGATATTTATCATGATTACCTTGACAGCTATGTGTTACCATGGTTTCCTGTCTATGGTTTTCAGTCTTATGACTGCTAATTTCATGGGCACAATGCAGTCAACATCCTGCCAAGATGGCGAATGCCAAGTTCTAATATTAAACCCTACATTCAAAAGTTCATGCCCACCCCATTTGTGCCCAAATCCTATGGTGTTTTCAAGAACAGGATTGGTGGACAACCTGCAATGAAATCTCAGTTCAGCCTATCAGAACATCCCTGGCCAAAGTTCCCCTTCATCCCGAAACAGAAAGAACAGTGAGTCGGCGTGACATCACCCTCAGTAGCCATTCTAGGCTGCGTGGAGGACTACTACGGCCTCCATGGAGAAGTATGGGGAACCCTTATTATTTATTACATTTTATTGCTTCATGGCCCAGATCCCCCACCCCCACCCCCGCAAAAAAAGCATCCAATGGCAAAGGGTCAGAGGTCACAGTGCATGCATCTGCCACATTGCCTACAGCAAAGGTTATAAAGCTCATTTCAGTCCTGGCCTGCCCGCACACAATCACACACGCCCAGCATACCAGCAGCCACCGAAGCAATCTGGTTGCAGCTGGTTGGGACTTTAAGGAGAAATTCCCCTCCAGTTCCATCTGTGCGCGGTATCTGTGGAGATTTAGAGCAGCAATGAACTCCCTTTGATTTTTCTCCCAATACAATTTATTTCCCTCAGATAGCCCGGTGCAATCAGTGCCTCATATATCTCTTTCGACCCGTTGGCAGGAGGATGAATTCAGACCTTCCTGTGACCCAAGGAATGAGAAAGGGGTCCTTGCAGCTCGGTTATATTTTAATTGAATTAATGGGCTAAATGCTGATGCAGAGATTTTAAAAAAGAGGCTTCATTCGCCGAATACTATCGAGAGGGCGCTATGTCAACTAGTTGTTAATATTAAACACCTCCCATAGCACCGCAGGAGAGAAGGGAGAAGGTTTATTTTCAATGAAATAATTCCTTGAAAACCCTAATATGAAAATTTGTGCATCTTCACACAAGTGTTCAGTGTTTAAAAAAACATTAGCCGTGTGAATTGCTCAATATGAATGTAAACACTCTGCAACAGCAATAGTTGGAAAACAAATGCTTAATCATGAGCTAAGTGTTCAGCAATTTAGGTACCATTTTATTCATTTTGGTTCCTTTAAGCAAAATAATTAAAACACATTTGAAGCTAAATGTGAGCATAGGGAAACTCTGTAAGAGCACATGCCAATGAGCATTGAAATAAGACGGCATTGGTCATTTTGCTAAATATCTACCTCTAGTTTTTTTCAAGCCTGTTGTCATGGACACTGACCACTAAGAAAACACAGCAGGCTAAACTATATGCCATCCACAGACAGGTATACCAACCTTCTCTTTCAGAATGGCGGGGGGTGATTCCAATTTAAATCTCAGTAATAGATTTCACGCAATTTCTTGTGCTTTAATGGCAAATACCGTAATTGAATCGAGGAGATATAGACCAACAGTTGAGCATTCCCTGCTCAACCAAACTGGAAATTACCAGCGACAGGTTTTACAGGCTGTTGCACGGGGAGTTGCGAATCCCACGTCACCTGTTTCCGTCGCCTTGGCAGGCGCCGTGTGACCGGCGCGTTCCGGAGAGAGGTGGAGCGGAGGAGAACGGACAGATGGTGGGAAGGTAATGAGATCTCCCTGTTTGGGGAGCGAGGAGATCCGGAGCAACAGGCAACTCCTGTGCGCAGGACCTTCCTCCCAGGCTGTTTGGTTAACTACCGTCTCCACCAGCAGGGGGAGCTGCCGAGGCAGGAAATGTACGACCCTGACACCCCACGTACCTGCTGCACCTTCTGTTATTACCATGAAATTATCACATTATATTACTACCATGTGATATAATCGCTTCTATGGACTATAAACATCTCTGTCCATCACAGGTGGCTGTGGGATCAGCTTGTGACTGAAAAGCAGTTCATTGTCATACTTGTCACCGTTTGAAGAGGGGGCCGCAGAACACCACAGCGGTGATCTGCTCACGCGGACGCCTAAATCTTCTGCCCAACCTTGCTCCTGGCAGGGACTGTCTTCATAAAATAATGCCCTGCTTCCCAACTGAGAGGAAATGTGATAATATTTATGTTTCCTGGGTGCAATGCAGTGATAGGAAAAAAATCAATAAGCTTCTTTCTGCATAGCCAACAGACCCCGGTACAGCCCCCAATGCAGACCCCTACACAGACCACAGTACTAACCGCAGTACAGACTCCAGCACAGACCCCAGCAGAGACCACAGTACAGACCGCAGTACAGACCCCAGCACAGACCGCAGTACAGACCGCAGTACAGACCGCAGTACAGACCCCAGCACAGACCCCAGCACAGACCACAGTACAGACCACAGTACAGTCCCCAGCATGGACCACAGTACACATTGCAGTACAGAACCCAATACAGACCCCAATGCAGACTCCTACACAGACTCCAGCAGAGACTCCAGCACAGACCGCAGTACAGACCCCAGCACAGACCCCACCAAAGCAGACCCAAGCACAGACCATAGTACTGACCCTAGTACAGACCCCGGCACGGACCCCACTGCAGCAGACTCGAGCATAGACCCCGGCACAGACCTCAGTACAGACCCTAGTACTGAACCCAGCCCGGCACAAACAGAATGGGATCCGCTTGAATCACGCTAGTGAATAATTCCGTCTTCACCAGCGCTCTGATGTTTGCTGGGGAGACCTGAGTTCACCTACTCCACTGCAGTCTCCACTGACGGCGGCCTGCCTGGGGAAAGCTTGCTGTTGATTCTCTGCTGCTGTGCAGAATTTAAATAGTGGTGAGATCAGATATAATTGCAGGGAGGAAGAAAGAGGCGGGCAGCTAATCTGAGGTAAATTGTGTGCTTATCTGTGTGTGTGTGTGTGTGAGAGAGAGAGAGAGAGAGATAAAGAGAGAAATGCCGATTTCATAATTGCGATTCCATCAAACGTCTCCTCACAAGCAACCACAGCAATTTTCGAAAGCACTCACACAAGTGCACAGGCATGCTGTTGTGCAGACTCCCGAAGAGGAAGTGTAATGTAATGAGCAGATTCTCTCACTATACATACTCTCCTCAATCTACACTCCTTAGAGCTCTGTGCAATCCGGAGAAATATCAGAGCTATGTGCTCTCCAGGCACAGTTAGATTAGAGCTCTGTGCTATCCAGGCACAGTTAGATTCGAGCTCTGTGCTTTCCAGGCACAGTTAGATTAGAGCTCTGTGCTATCCAGGCACAGTTAGATTAGAGCTCTGTGCTATCCAGGCACAGTTAGATTTGAGCTCTGTGCTATCCAGGCACAGTTAGATTCGAGCTCTGTGCTTTCCAGGCACAGTTAGATTAGAGCTCTGTGCTATCCAGGCACAGTTAGATTAGAGCTCTGTGCTATCCAGGCACAGTTAGATTCGAGCTCTGTGCTATCCAGGCACAGTTAGATTCGAGCTCTGTGCTTTCCAGGCACAGTTAGATTAGAGCTCTGTGCTATCCAGGCACAGTTAGATTAGAGCTCTGTGCTATCCAGGCACAGTTAGATTCGAGCTCTGTGCTTTCCAGGCACAGTTAGATTTGAGCTCTGTGCTTTCCAGGCACAGTTAGATTATAGCTCTGTGCTATTCAGGCACAGTTAGATTAGAGCTCTGTGCTATTCAGGCACAGTTAGGTTAGAGCTCTGTGCTATCCAGGCACAGTTAGATTCGAGCTCTGTGCTATCCAGGCACAGTTAGATTAGAGCTCTGTGCTATCTAGGCACAGTTAGATTAGAGCTCTGTGCTATCCAGGCACAGTTAGATTAGAGCACTGTGCGAGGGTTTGAGGGGGGCCCTGATCTAGAGGCTTGTTATGATAGATTCCTCTATTTACTCTCCCCTATCCAACCCTGATGAGAAGGGCTGTGATTGGCAGGCCTGGTTTGGGGGGGTGGGGGGTGGTTCTGGCTCAGACATATCCCACCCCCACACTCCAGTTTGGAGTCCCATCCATGGCAGTCTCCTGGGTTTAAGTGGAGCCAAACTTCAGGAATTCTGGTGCACTCCACTGGACACATGTCACTGGTTAGAAGATTAAATTCCAGCCCATATTCACCACATTGTCCTGTGTCTCAGAGCCCTTTCAGTCATAACTGCGCTCACTATCAGATACTGAAGTCCGAAACAAAGCACAAACATTAGCCCCAAAAAGATTCATGTACGAATGCATAATTCGGATGGAAACGTGTATTCCCATGGTATTCGCTGATAAAATATCCACGTGCTGCTAGGAAACATTCGTTGCTTCTTTTATTTATTTATAACTGAACCGAGCATGAATATAATCCATTCAACATATTGAACACCGCTGACAACCCCTCTCTTGTTTTCGGTCTCTCCTTATTCCGCAGAATTCGATACTTCGGCCTCTTACAATGATTCACGGAGGGTTCTCCTTCTGGGGCGGTGAGCTGGGCCTGTCCCTTGCAGGACCGGTAACTCTCTCCCCGCACCGCGGCGTTATCGATTTTCTGTAGCCGCCGCGGCTCTTCGCCCCAGCTGTGAAATAAAAGGGCCGCTCCACAGGCCTGCGAAGGCTTTGGCGAGGGGAAGGATGGGAGAGGGGGGCGGGAGATGCGCGTGCAGAACAGGACGTACGGGAGGAAAGGGGAGGAGCCAGAGAGTCTGGCAGAAGGGTGGAGAGTGGACAGGTAAGCATGTGTGCACAGGTTTGGGAGATGCGCGTGCAGAACAGGAAGTACGGGAGGAAAAGGGAGGAGCCAGAGAGTCTGGCAGAAGGGTGGAGAGTGCACAGGTAAGCATGGGTGCACAGGTTTGGGAGATGCGCGTGCAGAACAGGAAGTACGGGAGGAAAAGGGAGGAGCCAGAGAGTCTGGCAGAAGGGTGGAGAGTGCACAGGTAAGCATGGGTGCACAGGTTTGGGAGATGCGCGTGCAGAACAGGAAGTACGGGAGGAAAGGGGAGGAGCCAGAGAGTCTGGCAGAAGGGTGGAGAGTGCACAGGTAAGCATGGGTGCACAGGTTTGGGAGATGCGCGTGCAGAACAGGAAGTACGGGAGGAAAAGGGAGGAGCCAGAGAGTCTGGCAGAAGGGTGGAGAGTGCACAGGTAAGCATGGGTGCACAGGTTTGGGAGATGCGCGTGCAGAACAGGAAGTACAGGAGGAAAGGGGAGGAGCCAGAGAGTCTGGTAGAAGGGTGAAGAGGCACAGGTAAGCATGGGTCCACAGGTTGGGTGCACATATGTACAGACATTGAATAAGATCACGTAATAGAGTGTTGGGCTGCCACCTACGGCTGTCATGTCCTGTACGTTCCATGGCATAGTCTACCGGAGTCTGGAATTCTGCAGGAGGAATATTACGGATGCCATTCTTCCGTTGGAAAAGTCGCCTTGCGTGTTAGTGTAGAATATTCCACCAGAGCCTGACTGGGTTCAGGTCTGGTGACTGAGAAGGGCATGGCCTATAGATGATATCAGTGCCATGCTCCTAAAAACCACTGGTTAATTATTTATGCTCAGTCTTGAAAAACACACCTCTCTGCAGGAGGAGAAAAGCTTGACCCAAATCTGTCCCATGAATATGTTAAAATATTCTTCCATCTCAGAAATACTGCCAAGTGAACACATTATTTCAAAATTATGCACATGCTAATTTGTGGCATGCTTTCCAGCTTCAAGGTGAGGCAAGTGCAGCACTTAATCTAATTATATTTGATGAAATTGTGTCAAAATCATATTTTGTCCACCTTTAAGCTGGTCCAAATGCAGCACCCAGTGCTCCAAAGCATAGGAAATTGTGATTTATGGCAACGGGATTCACAATCAAAAGAGAGGTGGTAGGCTGGCACAGGAAACTGGATCCAGCCCATACTCCGCCCCCCCCATCCCCAAAAAATGTTTATTATACAGGAGAGTGCACATGACGGATATTCACAGTGAAACAATAAATATGATTAAATAAAAAAAAAAAGAAAAGACAAAAATAATGGTACTATCCGCCAAACAATGAAGCAGTGCTACAAAAAAGCTAAATTAGCAGTGTTAGCCAGCTAACACCCACAGTCTACAACAGGCTGACTTAAATATGCTTCCCCCGCATGCATTCAATGGCATCGTACCCTACTGTTTTACATTCAATACAATTACATCACTTTCAGCAGTATCAGCGAATAGCCAGGGAGAGAACTGACAATCACAATTCGCAGAATTATTTCCCCCCCCCCCCCCCCCCGAAGGTTGGTTAATCTTTTTGAGCTTGTCATATGGGAGTGCGTACTGGGATAGGTGGGTGGCCGGCTGCCGACTATCATGGACGCAAGGCGCGAATAAATTTTTTTCCCTTTGTTCGCCCCCCCAACCCCCCCCCCCCCCCAAACAGATGGCGCCCTTGGTGCCCGCGCTTGTCGCCCATGCCTAGAATCGGGCCCTGCTCCCAAGCACTGAAATGCTTTAGCAGGAGAGTGAAACCACTCATTCAACAGCAAGCCCCTGCAAAGCAAATCTATCCGCTGCTTCAGTCACGTTATTCCACAAACTTAGATTCGAGAATTACCACAGTCCCCAGGCCGGCAGTGAATCTCAGTTGGACGACTTGTACGTAAGCGCGAACTGATTAATCGACGGATTGATTTATTGATAAATATAGCGTAAGCGTGCGCGAGGCCAGAGGGGATGTATTTCGTAAGTATGTGGAGTAAGGGAGGGTTTCTGTGGATTGGAACCCGGGAGCGACTTCAGAAAGATTAATGACTGCGAGTGAGAAATGCGCCGTGCTACACCTCAGCTTCACCTACTGCAAAAACGGGCAGGAATATTTCAGAACAACTTAAAAAAAAAATAGAAAATTTTTTTTCAAAATATTGTTCAAGCAGTAAAAAAAAAAATGCAGTTTGTATAAATGTAAATGCCTCGAGGGGAAAACACCCACCGAGTGTTTTAAAAGGGGGCGCTCTAAAAATAACCCCTCATATGACGGTGTCTTGTGCTTCCTGATCCTGAGTCCCCAGAGACTGCCTCCCACCATCGCTCGGTTAAACTGTGGAGGCTGCGGGAGCAGTTTGACTGCGTGGAATTTCAATCACTCCGACGAGCTCCTCTCAAGAATATAATTCCGCTTCCTTCTTGATTTCCTTTTTTTTTGTGCAAATTTGACAGGTGCAGTTTGGCAGTCTGAGCGTGTGGGTGGGTGGGTGAGCGGGTGGGTGCGGTGTTAATTTTCTTTTTGTTTCTTTCGGTCATCTTGGGACAAGGTGCTCGGATTGGTGCAGGTGATTTTGCGGTAAGAACCTATTAAACTTAATCGAGTTCACGATTCAGGCAGAACGTTCCCGAAAAATGATAATAAAACTGGAAGTCCCAGAATAGCTCTGCGAAAGAATCCTGGATCCTCTCCATCACTTTATTATGAATATGTGCAGGTTTGGGCCACAGGAGGATTGTGTGAATATTACAGCCATCCAAACAGAGCTGAAGGTCTACAGACTCCGGCTCAGGTTTCATTACCCGGAGCTGACACTTCACACCAGGGACCCCCAAACCCGGCTTGAAGGCCTCCTGGGGACCCCCATCACAAGGTCAAGAGTTTAAAGGGATATATTTAAAGAATAGGTATAAAGTTTTTACAGAGTACGTGAACCATAGGTGGTCGGGGGTATGCTGAGAGTATAATTGCGCACCCCCTACAGTACCTTTGTGGACGCCCAGGCCTTATACCGTCCCTCTACATTAAAAGTGATTCCATTTCGCACAGAATTATACTTCTCAGACGATACAGTATGTTTGCCAGCTTGCAAGGCAAATGGAGCTAATGGGTACCATAAAAAAAACCAAAAACGGTGGTAGTGAACCTGGAAGCCTTCAGAAGATGAGAGAAAAAAACCCTGGCTAGTTAAATTCATAAATGCACTGGCAATTTATTACAGAATCTGAAAATATAACCATTCCTCAATGCTCTATGAAACTATTTCCATAACGGTTTATTATAATGTGTGAGCTCATGGCACTACCCCCACAACGGTAATGCGTGCAGATTGAGTGACTGTACCGTTGCTGAGAGAAACGGTCTTTCGCGGTGAAAGGGAAGCCACGTCCCTTTGACTAATGTTTTGATTCGGGGGCGATAAACCCTTCTGTTTGCATACAGTCTCACCCTTGCAATCGTCGCGTGCTATAAAAAGACCAGCTTTTCACCTGAATACAAAAGCAGATCGCACCGTACGCAAGTGCTGAGCTAATTCATAGTGAAGTTCCACTCTGACACTGAGAGACATTGAAACACATCAGGGACTTCTCTGTTAACAGTACCGGGCACTGGTTGTGTTTACTTAAACAGTGCAGGCAGTGGGTGTGTAAATATTAATAGCACAGGGCTTTGCGTGTGTGTATAATAGCTGCCAAGACATTAGGCGCGCATTTATTAATAGCGTACGCCATTGAGCGTGCATTCATTAATAGAGCAGGGCATCGTGCGTGTATATATTGATAGCACAGGGCATTGGGTGTGTGTATGATAACAGCCAAGACATTAGGTGTACATTTATTAATATTGCACAGCATTGAGTGTATTTATTAATAGAGCAAGACATTAGACGTGCATTTATTAATAGCGCAGTGTATATTGAGTGTGTATATAGTGATAGATCACGGCACTGGGTGTGTACATAGTATATTAATAGGACAAGATATTGGGTGAGTATGCATTAACAGCATGGGGCATTTGTCTGTAATTATTAACAGCACAGGGCATTGGTTTTTGCACATTAATAGTGCACAGCACTGAGTGCGTACGTATTAACAGCACAGCCATTGGGTGCGTCCCTGATTGATACTACTGCACTGTCTCACTGCAGATCCCCCAACAGAATTCAAAGAGGCGTTGAGTGTTCTGCCGCAATGACGCTTTCATCGCACGGACCGGGCAGGGTCCAAGACGGGCACCCCCATTTGTATCACTCCTGACTTCGTAAAGAGGGGCTCCCTGAATGTTGCGAGTGTCCCGTGTCTGTTTGGGCCAGGTGGGGGTGGGAAACTCCTTCCCAGGGCAGGTGGGCCTTTTCCTGGCACCAGCTCTGGCAAAGCTCGTGATCACGACTCATTAACTCCACGGGCCTTCCCAGAGGCTCACGTGACACTGCTGTGAAATCTGTCTTAATTACGCAAGGCTACGGCCACCGTGCAGCCTATACCTCTCTGCAGCTCTCCCTCTCCCCCACCAACATGCCTGAAACTGGGAGCAGAAGAGGGTGATTTACTTGACTCTTACCTCCAGCGCATTCACATGGTAGTGCAATCAATGCCCCAGGCAAGATTTGAGTCACTGCCACTGCATACGCAAGTGAGGATGAGGAAGATGAATAACCTGCTACTGGAGCACGGAGGAGGCCCGTAGCCAGCAGACTGGTCTCAGAAAGCACTCGAGTATGCAGGAGCCAGCAGACTGGTCTCAGAAAGCATTCGAGTATGCAGGAGCCAGCAGACTGGTCTCAGAAAGCATTCGAGTATGCAGGAGCCAGCAGACTGGTCTCAGAAAGCACTCGAGTATGCAGGAGCCAGCAGACTGGTCTCAGAAAGCATTCGAGTATGCAGGAGCCAGCAGACTGGTCTCAGAAAGCATTCGAGTATGCAGGAGCTCAGAACTTCCTCTGAACAGCACTCGTCCATCTTCTACGTAGAACAGACAGGAGAGCTGGACCGGGAGTGTAGCAGTGGGTAAGGAACTGGGCTTGTAACCTAAAGGTCACAGGTTCGATTCCCGGGTAGGACACTGTCGTTGTACCCTTGAGCAAGGTACTTCACCTGCATTGCTTCAGTATATATCCAGCTGTATAAATAGATATAATGTAAATGCTATGTAAAAAGTTGGGCGAGTCGCTCTGGATAAGAGAGTCTGCTAAATGCCTGTAATGTAATGTAATGAATCCTGGTGGAAATTCCAGCTTGGTTCAAGGCTGGCTTTAAGCTGGTCCAGATGGTTTTCAAACATGGTTTGGAGATGGTCAAGCTGGCAAACAAGATGGTCAAGAGAGCAAACGTGCTGGCAAGGCCATGCCCAGCTGGCGGGCCAGCTTGGTACCGAAAACCGGCCTTCACCAAATTCCAGATGGTACGCAGCTAGAGCAGAAGCCGGTTCCAGCTGGAATCCATCTTAGGCTGGTAGCTGGTATTTCCACGAGGGGAAGAGAGTGCTCTATCTCTCCTCATCATCTCTCTTTCTCTCCTCACACTGGCAGTTCCATTAACGCCGTTAGCCTTGGCTCCGACAGAACAGCAGTTCAAGAGGAGTAAAACTCTCGGAGGACACAGTTATTTGCAGGTGCTGATGTCATGCCGCCCGTTTAACTAGTCCTCTTTAAAGACGGGTTTAACGGTATCAAGAGGTTATTCAGCTTCAAAAGAAAAGTCAAATGATCGCCACAAAAATCACTCATGTATCTAGTGCCAGTGACATTTATCTTTGCGATAATGTCAGGGTAAAGGATGTAGTTTAACTTCACTGTGAGTAGGTTTGTCCTAATCGTGGTCTCAGTGAGTGACACTTCTGTCACATTTCATAATGGCCCCGTAATAATGACAGGGAGGATGATCCACACAAAGAGCTCCGATTTAAATAAACCCATTCCCCGAATGCTGTCATACTGAGCTTCTCCAGGCTGCTGCACAGTCCCGATTTCATTCAGCACCTTCCCAGGTTGAATGTCTGCATCTCAGTTTAAACACTGCAGTCCTCAACTTGTGCGCTTCTTATGCACCGAGAGGGCACAAGCTTAAATATATTTAACATATCAAGCATATCACGGCCACTAAGCACATATGGAGCGCTGATCTAGGTTCTGACTTTACCCTTCCTTTAAACAAACAGAGAAACATGCAAAAAGAAAAGAAATCAGAACAGAACACACTGGGGAAATAAAAAGTTTTTGAAAGATGTACTGTGGGCGCGGGGTGCAGTGGGATGCATTGCCACCTCACATCAAGACGGCTTGAATCCTGGCCTTCTGTGTGGAGTTTGCATGCTCTCCCTGTGTTCCTCTGGGTAATCCGGTTTTCTCCAGTCCAAAGACATGCAGCAAGGCTAATTGGAGACTCTAAATTGCCCCTAGGTATGAGTGTGTGAGTCAGTGGTGTGTCCTGTGATAGATTGGTGACCTGGACAGGGTGTATTCCTGCCTCTCACCCAATGCACGCTGGGACAGCACCCCCTGTGATCATGATCAGGATGAGCGGGTATGAACTATAGATCCGTAAACACACAGACTTAAAATCTGTTGCTCCATCACTCTCAACGAGCGTTTTATTTATTTATTAATTGCATCACGGAATATATAAATCAAAAATAAGTATGAGGATAGCATGTAATGTTAAATCACTTCCATACTGTGTGTAAGTAAGGACGTTTGCTTTCCTTTGGATGGATGATTTGAGCCAGCCAAACAAAACAAAAAACAACTGAAAAAAGTGGCTTATAGAAAATGATTTCCTAAAAAAATCCCTAACCACAGGGCGTGTTGATATGGAAAGCAGAAGGCTGATTTTGTTGTTAAAAGTTATAGTTCTTGGGATTTTTTGAAGTACCATTTCAGCTTTACAGTGTGTTTTTGTTTGGGCCAGACAGTGCCAGTGAAGCCCATTTTATGTATTTACAGAGACTTCTTATGACCTGCTTGCTTTTCAATGGCTGCTATAGGTTAACTCTCAAGTTGCCATAGGCTCACTTTCCCTAATGAATTCAAACTATTATTAAATAAAGTTTCTGTCTCCTTTCTGGGACAGATTTGCTGGCCCACCTGCAGTACTCTTATAAGCCAAATGTTATTATCCCAGCCAATGCAAAGTTGCCAGGTCATCAGGAACGTCAAATGTAAATATCTAAATATTTTTTTTAATCAAAAAATTATCTGAAATTTAAATGTCTAAAAAACTTGAAAAATGTATCCAAAAAATGTATCCAAAAAATTGGTCTCACACATCCTTCATTGAGTAAATGCAGCTGCTACACCCAGTGGATTGAGTAGGGGCCAACAGGGTTGTATTTGACAGTGAGCCAGATGTGGATTTCACCCAAAAAAAGATCAGTACATTGAGCCCTGGAATGGGCAGTGTTTCACACGCACACACATTTGAAATGTGTATTTGCTCGTGTGCATTTCATACGCAATGTGGCATGCCTGCCTCCGTTTTGCATGGTTTATACCTCTGAGCCACGGTAACCTCCAGTTTTTCCGACAGTATTTTTAATTCTATGTACGGTACATCTATGTGTATTTTGGCCCATTCACAAATGGCTTTCATTGCTAACCCACAACCCCCATCGCCTCCCTCCAAACCCGCATGAAGCACAGCAGGACCCCTCGGCCACAGGACCAGGAGAAGCTCCAGAGGGGTGTGTGTGAGGTTAAATGTTCCCCAGGCGGCCCGGGGGCGGGACTCACCTGCCACCACCCCGGCCATGTAGAGCAGGCTGATGCGCAGGATCCCGTGCACCATCTCCAGGGGGACCCCGATCATCAGCTGCAGCAGCGCATTGAAGCCCAGCTGCTCCAGCCTGCGGCGGGAGGAGCACAAACAAACAAATCTCAGGCCAATCAACAACACTCAAAGTCATCCACACCTGCAGGCGGCGCTAAAAGCGAACAGCTCAGGCCACTCAACAACATGCAAGTCATCCACGCCTGCAGGGGGCGCTAAAAATGAACGTCTCAGGCTACTGGACAACACTCAAGTCATCCAAACCTGCAGGGGGCGCTAAAAACAAACGTCTCAGGCCACTGGAAAACAATCAAGTCATCCAAACCTGCAGGGGGAGCTAAAAACAAACGTCTCAGGCCACTGGAAAACACTCAAGTCATCCAAACCTGCAGGGGGCACTAAAAACAAACGTCTCAGGCCACTGAACAGCATTCATCTCATTTACACCTGCACGGGAAATATTTGTAGCAGGGACAGCATTAACTGTGCATTTATACATTATTTGGCTCACGTTAGATCTGGTTTTATAAGCATGGCATTAAAGTTCTTCAGTACTATTGAGTTCCGTCTTGCATCTGCCAACAATCTACTGTACGAGTTCCTTCAGTCAGCTTTAAAATGAAAGTGCTCTATGTGTAAATTGTGTATGTGTTTTAATTAATTACTTAAAACAAAAAGATGGATTGTGTGATGTCATACAATTTGTGCATTTAAACCAGGGTGTGTTTCACAATGCAAGATTGAAGAGTTTGGGCGTGATTAATGATTTGGGCTGTTGACTATGATAAATGTTGCAGAACAACGCTGGCTCTCCAGCTGAAACAGATCTTACGAGTAGTCATGTTTGTTTTTGTGGTAACACATCTGGGATCTTATATCTGTAATATAACAGCCTCCAACTCCAAGTCTTTGTGGCAGACAGTTAAAAATGGAGCCACCCTGACTAAGAAAATCACATCTCGATTCTTATAAAATCGATGCCACTTTGATAGAAACTGCATTGTCACTGGCACTGTGGCTATAGGGTAGAGAGGATTTAAGTAGTATTCAAAGTTAATGCTTTCTAAATGAATGTAAGTGGATATGTGAATTCCTGGGATGGAATAATCCTATAAACGTGTGTATAAATCCATTTAAAAGTAATTTACAGTAGAAACATATCCTCAACAGAGGACTTTCACTGTGACTGCACAGTTTTATAAATATAATTTAACTGTGTTATCCTGATTCCTGTCCACATTTAGATGGAATAGACTAGCAATGAACCTCATTCACGACACATGTATACGATCTCATTTGATCGTAAACTGCGTATAAGAACGTTTCCGAGAACATGTCTGCATTCATCATTTTTTTAAATCTATATTTGTTCATGGCTGTTTCCTTATTCTAATCCTATGAACAGGATTCCGCATAAAATTAACAAACAGCCAGCATTCATCGTCTCATATACCTGGAATATGCACAAAAACAAAGGTCTGCACATGTGTCATGAATCTCATATTGGTTTTCATAGGAACATTTTTAAGAACTAAAGTAAGAATAATTTAAGAACATTTTTGTGAATGAGGCCCAATAAGTGTAAATCCCTGCAATTGTAGAAGTAGTTAATAGGACATATATGCTCATTATGATACACAATTATTATTGATTCATATAGTTTATTATACTATTATATAGTTTCACATTATAAGTCTTCTTCATCCTGCCAGGTAGCCCTCATAGTTTTCTCAAACTTCAATTAAGTATTTTGCTGACTTGAGGGCAGCTTTTCTGTTATATTTCACCAATCAATGATTATCTTGCACAGATTTAAAGAAGCAATATGCATGTTTGCTCAAGTGAACAAGTGGCTTCAGTCAGCTGATCATATTAACTTTACTTGTCATGAAACAAGAATGTTACTGACTATTCTTCAAGTAAGCCTGAATTTATTAGACTAGCTAAGGAAATACTCCCTGTACAAATAAGATTATAAGCTTACAAATGCTTGTTATAATCTTGCAAACATCATGCAGAGTGAGTTTGAGGGTGTGGTCAAGTTTGAGGGCGTGGCTTTCTCTGAGGGCGTGGCCTTCTCTGAGGGCGTGGTCTCTTACCCGACATGCATGAACATGTAGCTGAAGAAGCGCCACACCTGGGCGCGATGGCCAGGGTGATACACAAGGGGGCTCTTCATGAACTCCGGCTGGTAGGTCTGCAGCACCCACTTGTTCAGCATGACGCCATAGCAGAGGAACACGATGATCTGGAGGGAAGAGACGCAGGGTCAAAAACGGGACCGTGACCACAGAACCGTGCGCTGTACGAGGGGTACGACTATTGCGCTGTACGAGGAGTACGACTATTGCGCTGTACGAGGGGTACGACTATAGCGCTGTACGAGGGGTACGACTATAGCGCTGTACGACTATAGCGCTGTACGAGGGGTACGACTATAGCGCTGTACGACTATAGTGCTGTACGAGGGGTACGACTATTGCGCTGTACGAGGGGTACGACTATAGCGCTGTATGAGGGGTACGACTATAGCGCTGTACGAGGGGTACGACTATAGCGCTGTACGAGGGGTACGACTATTGCGCTGTACGAGGGGTACGACTATTGCGCTGTACGAGGGGTACGACTATTGCACTGTACGAGGGGTACGACTATTGCGCTGTACGAGGGGTACGACTATTGCGCTGTACGAGGGGTACGACTATTGCGCTGTACGAGGGGTACGACTATTGCACTGTACGAGGGGTACGACTATTGCGCTGTACGAGGGGTACGACTATTGCGCTGTACGAGGGGTACGACTATAGCGCTGTACGACTATAGCGCTGTACGAGGGGTACGACTATTGCGCTGTACGAGGGGTACGACTATTGCGCTGTACGAGGGGTACGACTATTGCACTGTACGAGGGGTACGACTATAGTGCTGTACGAGGGGTACGACTATTGCACTGTACGAGGGGTACGACTATAGCGCTGTACGAGGGGTACGACTGTAGTGCTGTACGACTATAGTGCTGTACGAGGGGTACGACTATTGCACTGTACGAGGGGTACGACTGTAGTGCTGTACGAGGGGTACGACTATAGTGCTGTACGAGGGGTACGACTATAGCGCTGTACGAGGGGTACGACTATTGCACTGTACGAGGGGTACGACTATAGCGCTGTACGAGGGGTACGACTGTAGTGCTGTACGACTATAGTGCTGTACGAGGGGTACGACTATTGCACTGTACGAAGGGTACGACTGTAGTGCTGTACGAGGGGTACGACTATAGTGCTGTACGAGGGGTACGACTATTGCGCTGTACGAGGGGTACGACTATTGCACTGTACGAGGGGTACGACTATAGTGCTGTACGAGGGGTACGACTATTGCGCTGTACGAGGGGTACGACTATAGCGCTGTACGAGGGGTACGACTGTAGTGCTGTACGACTATAGTGCTGTACGAGGGGTACGACTATTGCACTGTACGAGGGGTACGACTGTAGTGCTGTACGAGGGGTACGACTATAGTGCTGTACGAGGGGTACGACTATAGTGCTGTACGAGGGGTACGACTATAGTGCTGTACGAGGGGTACGACTATTGCGCTGTACGAGGGGTACGACTATAGTGCTGTACGAGGGGTACGACTATTGCGCTGTACGAGGGGTACGACTATAGCGCTGTACGACTATAGCGCTGTACGAGGGGTACGACTATTGCGCTGTACGAGGGGTACGACTATAGCGCTGTACGAGGGGTACGACTATTGCACTGTACGAGGGGTACGACTGTAGTGCTGTACGAGGGGTACGACTATAGTGCTGTACGAGGGGTACGACTATAGTGCTGTACGAGGGGTACGACTATAGTGCTGTACGAGGGGTACGACTATAGTGCTGTACGAGGGGTACGACTGTAGTGCTGTACGAGGGGTACGACTATAGTGCTGTACGAGGGGTACGACTATAGCGCTGTACGAGGGGTACGACTATAGCGCTGTACGACTTTAGCGCTGTACGAGGGGTACGACTATTGCGCTGTACGAGGGGTACGACTATAGCGCTGTACGAGGGGTACGACTATTGCACTGTACGAGGGGTACGACTGTAGTGCTGTACGAGGGGTACGACTATAGTGCTGTACGAGGGGTACGACTATAGTGCTGTACGACTATTGCACTGTACGAGGGGTACGACTATAGTGCTGTACGAGGGGTACGACTATTGTGCTGTACGAGGGGTACGACTATAGCGCTGTACGAGGGGTACGACTGTAGTGCTGTACGAGGGGTACGACTATAGTGCTGTACGAGGGGTACGACTATTGTGCTGTACGAGGGGTACGACTATAGCGCTGTACGAGGGGTACGACTATAGCGCTGTACGAGGGGTACGACTATAGTGCTGTACGAGGGGTACGACTATAGTGCTGTACGAGGGGTACGACTATAGTGCTGTACGAGGGGTACGACTGTAGTGCTGTACGAGGGGTACGACTATTGCGCTGTACGAGGAGTACGACTATTGCGCTGTACGAGGAGTACGACTATTGCGCTGTACAAGGGGTACGACTATACGGTGGGCCTGGAGTCAGTCCAAGTTTGTCTTTCGGTTTGACTTACAAATAAATGCGTGCATTGGTTTTTTTTTTCCCTTCACAACGACAGCTCAGCAGTCTCTTTACAAGTTCAGCAATCAGCACCCTTCTCCCGCGTTTCACATAAATTTGAGGAAGAAGACAAGCGCGCGTTTTCCTCTGAGTCAACAACACGAAGGCCGAGCGGGTGCCGTCCTTATCACAGAACACTGAAGGCGTTTGCGGTATTTTAGCAAAGGGCCGCCCCCCCCCCCCCGCCCCCCACGCGGGTCCACGCCCATCCGGGTTAGGGTCATCCTCCCTCCCAGACAGCTTTCGTTGGCCAAAGTCGCCGCCATTATCTTCGACTTCACTCAATTTCCCTCCGTAATCGCTCGGGGAGCCTCGCCGGAGTCTGGTAATTAGTGGAGCCGGAGGGATTGTTCTGCCGAAGTTATTTTTAATGCAGCGCGAGCGCTCCGGGGTTATTCGTACCGTGCTCCCCTTTTCTGAAACATTGATTTCATATAAGTCTCCCGCCTCAGTGGGTGGGGATCGGCGAGCGTGCACAGAAAGCAGAAGGACTTCTGTCCGGTCGGATTAAGACGCTGACACCCCTCCCCACACGAAAATCAAAGCGAACGACGAAGAGGAACCAATGACCAACAGATTTAAAGCTGCCATGGTTACATAATTGTCAGTTTAAAAAAAAAAAAACTGTTCTCATTAGGATTTCTAATAATAGATGTTTTACTTACAGCCGCTGTTGATTCCCTCGCCTGAATGACGGTGTTGGCGGTAATGAAGAGAGGTTTACCTGAATGACGGTGTTGGCGGTAATGAAGAGAGGTTTACCTGAATGACGGTGTTGGCGGTAATGAAGAGAGGTTTACCTGAATGACGGTGTTGGCGGTAATGAAGAGAGGTTTACCTGAATGACGGTGTTGGCGGTAATGAAGAGAGGTTTACCTGAATGACAGTAATCACGGCCATGAAGACGGGCGGCGGGCACAGGTGGTTCTGGTGGAAGTACCAGCGGCGGTGGGACTCGCAGGGTAAGATCTCATAGGCCACGTAGCGCACGAAGCGCTTGTACACGCCCAGGCCGGCTTCGTCCAGCAGAATGTCCCTGTGCAGCGAACGCCGCCCACTGGCTATGGCCCGCCGAAAACTGCTGGAGCGCTTACTGCTCATCTGAGGAGAGAGAGCAATAGTCTTATTATTATTATTATTATTAATAATATTACTACTATTTATATTATTATATTATTATTATCATCATTAATTAGTGTGATTGCCTTTGGCAACCCTAACCCTAACGCTAGCTGTAACCCTAACCCGAACACTAGCTATAACCCCAACCCTAACCCCAGCTGTAACCCAAACCCTAACCTAGCTGTAACCCTAAACCTAACCCTAGCTGTAAACCCCAACCCTAACCCTAGCTGTAACCCTAACCCTAACCCTAGCTATAACCCTAACCCTAACCCTAGCTGCAACCCTAAACTTAACCCTAGCTGTAACCCTAACCCTAACCCTAACCCTAATCCTAGCCAGAACCCTAACCCTAACCCTAGCTTTAACCCTAACCCTAACCCTAACCTAGCTGTAACACTAACCCTAACCCAAGCTATAACGTTCACCTTAACCCTAGTTGTAACCCTAACCCTAGCTGTAAACCTAACCCTAAACCTAGCTGTAACCCTAACTAACCCTAACCCTAACCCTAGCTGTAACCCTTACCCTTACTCTAGCTGTAACGCTAACACTAACCCTAACCCAAAATCTAGCCATAACTCTAACCCTAAACCTGGCTGTAACCCTAACCTTATCCCAAACCCTAGATGTAACCCTAACCCTATCTGTTACCCTAACCCTAACCCTCGCTGTAACCCTAATCCTAGCTGTAACCCTAACCCTAACTGTAACTCTAAGCTTAACCCTAACCCTACCTGTATCCCTAACCCTAACCCTAGCTCTAACCCTAAGCCTAACCCTAATCCTAACAGTAACCCTAACCCTAACTCTAGCTGTAACGCTAACCCTAGCTGTAACCCTAACTCTAACCCTAACCCTAATGGTATCTGTAAACCTAACCTTAACCCTAGCTGTAAACCTATCCCTATCCCTAGCCATAACCCAAACCCTAACCCTAGCTGTAACCGTAACCCTAGCCTCCTAGAACACCCTAGCAACCGCATACAACACCTTAGCTACCTCCTAGCAACACCCTAGCAACTGCCTAGATCTCCATATCAACCACCTATGTGTCGCAAATTGCCTTGTTGTCGTGATATTATAGCACATACACAATACTCTGTTTCTGCTCATACTACAGACACTGTTCACTCTGTTCAGCACAAAGTCAACTTTGCATTGGCGGCAACCACACTTCACAATATCTGCAGGAATTGTCTATTATTATTATTATTATTATTATTATTATTATTATAGTACTAGTACATTACTGTAGTATTAGTAGTAGAATAATATTGTTGTAGTGATTGTAGTGCTAATAGTAGTAGTAATAGTAGTAGTACATTACTGCAGTATTTGTAGTAGTATATTATTGTTGTAGTTCTAGCAGTAGTACAATTAGCAGTTGTACATTACTGTAGTAGTATATTATTGTTGTAGTGGTAGTAGTAGTAGTGCCACTGTTGTGCCATGAATAGCACAGCAAGAAGCTACTGAGTTTGAATCCCAACTAAGGGCCTTTCTGCGTGGCCTTTGCATGTTCTCTTCATGTCCACATGGGTACTGGGTATTCTGGTTGCCAAAGACATGCAGTAAGCAAATTGGACACTAAAAATTGGACACTAAGAAGATATGAATGTGTGAGTGAATGGTTTGTGGGCTCTGCGATGGATTGGCAAATTGGCCAGGATGTATTCTGTGCATTCTGTGATTGGCTCCAGCCCCCCTCTGACCCTAACCGAATAAGCTGATGCATAGATAGTAGTAATATTATTCAATGCCAATAAAGCATTTTCTTAATTTTTTATTTGAGGGGGTGGCCTGAGTTTTGTTTTTGGCTTGGCCAGAGAGTAATAAAAACAGAAATGAAAAGGAAAAAAAAAGCAGTCAAGGGATAATGGCCATTTTATGGGTGTTTATTTTATTTGAATTGAAAGTGAGCCACTATTTATTGGTCATTTGTGTGCACAACCTCTTAAAAAGGCTTTGTTTTGGGGGGTTTGAGAAGTAGAAAGGTGTTATAAAACATGTGGATAGCACTGTTTTTAAAGACGTAGTCAATGCTAAAGGAGAATGCTTGTTATTAAGTACTGTTTATTATTAATAATAATCACTAAAAGATTCTCAGCACCACAGATTCAGAATTACATAACACGCAGGTGTGTCTTTGTAATGAAAAAGATTTTTTAAATATCACTGATATTGTACACTTCTCGCCAGAAATCTCAATTCTGTGAGGCAAGTCCTACGCAGCACTAATGGCTTTTTCCACTAAAGCTGTCCTACCTTTCAAATGAGATCTGTTTTCTCTCTTATTCCTTATCTATTTTAATTACAAGAACCACGGAAACCCTGTTCGAATGAATCTACATGCCTCTGCCAATCTCCACTGGGGAAAATAAAAGCAGTGTTCTATCGTCCGTGTTTTATTTCGCCCCGAAAGAAATACATCAGCTCCTCATACCGAGCTAATTTTCTAAGAAGAAAACGAAACAAAACAAAAAGCAAACACAATAAAGCTATTATATTGACAAAATGTCCTATGGAGGAAATTGCACTCTCTGTCTTGAACATGGCTGAATGAATATCTGGGGAGTAAGATCTGCATTTTAATGCCCCACTGCACCAAACAGCACGGACAGGAATGAGGGTGTAATTACTGCAGAGTCGTGTGAGTAGGGGGGTGGGGGGGGGGCTGCAGAATGCAGAGAGAGATCAATACAGCTCTTGGTGCTCCTGTGTTTCATCGAATTATAAGAGCATTAGGATTAAATACGTTTCAGCACGTTTAGCATGTCTTAGATTCGCCAACCGTCACGTTTCAATTTCATCGCTTGCAGAGTATCAATATTTCCTACAAAATTTTATAGCTTTTTATGATTTCAGCCCAGTTAGAGTAAATCATTCAAGAAGAGGAACACCCCTTGAGAAACAAGTGACCCGCTTTGACCTTATCCTAAATACCCCTGGCTGTTCGCCAACAAGTCTTCCTTAATCCTCACTTGCTGAACTGAACCCTGGACTTTTTATGGTGTCATGATAAAATGGCTGTTACTGGCAATCTCTGGGATGGATGTAATAACACTGGACCACACTGCCAAATACAGGCCCAGTTTAAATGTACCCACAATGTACTTTGTCTTCAGTTTGAGTAGCTGAAAAATGCACTGAGCATTTCCCAGAATCCCCTGGGGTATCACAGCTCCATTCTCTTTCCAAACCTGCTCCACTGACTCTTCCCAAGGGGCAATTCATGAGGTTAGTCAAGTTGTTTTTGCCAAATTTGACAACAGGGAAGTATCAGGTACTAGACAGTTGATCAAAATCTCAGGTGGAGAAATACAATCTTGCACGATGCCAGCTATTTTCTGGCTCGGGTTCAGGCTAAGGATCTGGGCTGGAACACCATTTCCCAGGTGGGAAAATACAGCTGCAGCCTTGAGCACGAAGTTTGGCATTAGTTACATCAGCAAACGCGTAGCTGTACAACCGTGAGCTATATGCACTGTAAACTACACAGCATAATAGCATCTGCTAAGCTAATAAATTATGCATTGTAATCTTTCCGTCCTCAGAGGCTTGCAGTTTTCCCACAGGGCCCGATCCTGCAGATTTACTGGGTGCGCTTTGGCCTCGATGCTAAAAAACTGCTACTTTTATCAACAATGTTGCTGGTGTTGAATTTAAGCTGTGAGATGTTGATATTGCCTCGACCACGCCAATCCCACCAAGCCTGGGGTGAATTTCTGGAGAGGAGCTGAGGTGACGTGTGCTACCTGCTCTCCCTCCAAGAGGTTAGCGGAGGGTGAAGAGTGCTGATAACGATTCTCGTCAGCAAGCGTGTTCTGATGTTCTTTAAACTGCATTCCCAGCCAGTGCATTTGTCACTTCAGAACCAAACTCCACCTGGCGCATCGACACTGACTCTCAGAACCAATCTTCACCTGGTGCATCAACACTACTTCTCAGAATCAATCTCCTCCTGGTTCATCAATTTTGATTCTAAGAAACAATCTCCATCTGGTGCATCAACTTTGATTCTCAGAACCAATCTCCATCTGGTGCAGTAACACTGCTTCTCAGAACCAATCTCCACCTGGTGCAGAGTCCCTGTCTTTCCTGTACAATATTTTTCACTCATAAGTCGCTCATATTGATTCAGATTTCCCCTTTCAGGCCCACAGTAATAAATATCACAAAAGTAGCCTTTTTTCACCTGAGGAACATATCAACATTTAGGAAGATATTGTCCCTGCAGGATGATGAAAAAATGGTTCATGCCTTTGTAACCTCCAGGTTGGAGTACTGCTGTGCTTTATTGTCTGGCTGCACTGCAATTCAGCCTTGAAACATCCGAATTATGCAGAATGAGGCTGCTAGGGTACACACAAGAAATGTGAGCGTATAAGTCTGGCGCGCTCATCTCTTCAGTGGTTGCCTGTTAAGCGTAGGGTTGACAATAAGCTTCTAGTCCTGACGTATAAAGCTTTAAATGGTTTGGCTTCAGAATATCATAGAGAGCAACTTATCCTTGAGTCTCCTTCAAGACTGCTTCACTCGAAAGGTGCTGGCTATTTGAAAATTCCAAGTATATCTAAAATGACAACGGGAGGTAAAGACCTCTCTTACAGAGCTCCTGCCTTTAAGAATAATCTCCCTTTGTATGTTCGGGCTTCAGTTCTCTGTCTTGAAGTGGAGGCTCAAAACGTACCACTTTAGTCGATCGTTTCCTTTAGGATGTCTGGGAATGGTAAATCAAGGTTTCGCGGAGCTACTATCTGAGCTGAGCTGACTGCGCTGGTGCCTGTCACCAGCTTGTGAATGCTCATATTTGCTGTTCTGTGCCTTGTTTGGGGCGCTGTCAGTCCAGGATCGCTCTCACGGCTGTGTACACCCATTGCATAGCACCCTGTGGCTTTTTCATATTATGCACGCTTAGGTCTATACATATGCAACAGCTAATCTCATAATTATATGCTGCCCAACCTTCTCTTTTTCTATTTTCTTCCCTGGGGCCATTCCCCCTCCCTGAATTCACCGACCTCTCCAGCTCTCTCCTGATTGAAGCCCACGCCATGACATAACCTGGAGGCCTGGATGGCCCCTCTGAACTGCATATTAATATACACTTCTTCACTTGGACTGTCTGTTTCACCAGCTGGTTTAATACCTAGCACTGTAAGATGCCCAACCTTTTCTGATTTCTGATAGATCTCTCATTACATTCTGTTACCACTCATTCTGTCTTTAGTATTAAACCGGGCTGGCCACTGGAGGAGGGGTTTCCCTCTTCAGTTGGGTTCCTCCCAAGATTTCTTCCCACTGGGTGGTTTTTTCTTGCACCGTTTGAGTGCTTTTCTTCCAACTGTAGAGTTTTTTTCTTACCTCAGTTTTGGGGGTTTAGAAATTTTCCTTTCTGTTTCCTCTGTAAAGTGTCCTTGCAACAGTGTCTCTGTAAAAAGCTCTATACAAATAAAATTTAGTTGTACTGAATTAATGTGGCGTTTTTTGCCAAAATTTCTAAGCAGACTGCTTACCCACAGCATTTCAAAAAGCGGTCTTTCTAGTCCTGGTGTGCGTAGTCTAGTATAATATAGCTTTCGTTGGCTACAGTATGATAACAACATATTGGTAGAGGACAAAAGGAAGCAGCCTCAAATTAACCTGCAGCTGCCGACTTTTGATGCGTTTTTAGCCACTGCGCTACCTGTCACGACACCAGCCGAGTCCAGTCCGACACAGCGCTGTCACACGACGCCACCTGGCTATTGTCTGCTTCTCCTGACGAATTTGGCGTGGCGTCTCTCCTCCTCGACGCTTACGGCGGCTCGCGGCTCGAGCCGCGTTTATTAACAGAGAGCGTGGAGAGACGCGCGGAGGAGCGCGTCGGCGGGCGAGTTCGGCGTCGCGCCGAACAATGACGGCTCCGAGCCTGCTGAGCGGCGATAACCCGGGCTCCGGCTCGCAGCTCCGCCGCGAGGCGGTGATGAGGCTCGCGGGCGCCGCGGCGACCGGCTGCTGAGGACCCGCATATTTTAGCATGAGAATTACGTCCGGGGAGGGCAATTACTCACGCGTTAGGAGGAGGAGGAGAGAAAGAGAAAGAAAAGCCGAATGCAGCTCCTGGCTCCGGAGAACAGACGTATGCCACACACACAAAAAAAGGCCAAGGTAATAAAGATACTGTTGTTAGCTGTGATTGGAAGGTGGATCTATTCCGCATAATTATCTGTGTCTTGCGTAAGAGACAAGGCTGGATGCGACGGGAAGAAAATATTTTAAAAGGCTTGACAACACAAGTGGCTTACTGGAGTCTTACTTATAATACTTATAACGACAGACATGGCATTCAAACCGACTCAGCACTCGCTGAGTCTGAGGAGGACTATAAAACAACACCGCCGTCTCCCAAAGAGAGGGAAATTCGCTATTGCCCAGTGACAACCAAGCCAATTTAAAAAAGCCAACAAGGAACTGTCAGCCCGCGTGATATTTCCAGGAGAAATGCCCAACTGAGGAAATGTGCGTCAAACGATAGTGCAGACCCACAGCTGGAGGAGACAAAAGGAATTACCCGCAGAACCAACAGCTCTGAGAAACGTGGCCAAAATGACAGGGCAGTTTGTAACGGGATGGTTCTCTACTCCCTGCCAACCAGCTGTGTGTGCCTTCATGCCATTTACCAGTAACGGATCCGGGAAACTTTGCGCTGACCGTCCTGGCTCGTTTGTGCGCTGGCAACCAACCAAAAAACCAAGCAACTGCACAAATACGCTCAGGTTCAAATGGAGGCCATCTTCTCTGGTCCTTTATTCACGTAGAGAGGAAGCCTATGGCTGGAACTGTTGTGGGCAGTGTGCCCTGTGTGTGTGTGTGTGTATGTATGTTGGGGGCTGTGGGGGGGGGGGGGGGGGGGGCTGGCTTTAGGCCGTAGAACCAGCCACTAGCATAAACACTATATCCAAGCCAGTCCATGTCCTAGAAAGTCTCAGGGTCTCCTGGTTTTTGTTGTTACTCAACACTTACTTGATCAATTAAAGCAGCTAATTACCCAGTTAACTCACCTCACCTGGCTTCTTGGGTCTTTGTTTGGAACACAGCATGTTCCTCTTTTTATTGCATAGGCCCATTCATTTTTACTAAGTATCACCCAAATCCTAGGACCGGCTGTGGTTGGCCTTCTCATGACTGACAGCTCAGGGATCCAATGAGAAGAGGAACATAATATAGATCCCGCCTGCACTGGGGAGCCCGAACCCACAGCTAGAAGAAAGGCAAACCCTAGATCCCCGCACAGGCACATCAGCACTTAAGACTACACCCTTGCTGAGCAGTCTGACCAGTGCCGTGTGATCCATTAGAAGCACAGGGCCTTTTAATTAATTTACTCCCTCCTTTAATAGGAAGGGAGAAACACGGCCATATGGTTAGATTAGTGTAGATGGCATAGCCTTCTCAGCCAATAGGGAAATGTGTTGGAATCCTTCCTAGTGTTTTCTAAGTGTAGCCGCAGGGTTTGTGTCGGCTATATTAGCAGCTGTTCTGTGTAAAACAGTCACACATAAGCCTTCTCTTCCCTTCATTTGGGCCTGCAGTGCAACACCCAGGCAGGAGAGTGAGCAGCCTGGAGGAAGAAGAAGCTTCAGTAAACACTGCTTCACACTGCTTCACACTGCTTCACACTGCGTCACATTGCTTCACATTGCTTCACACTGCATCACACTGCTTCACACTGCTTCACACTGTGTCACACTGCTGCACACTGTGTCACATTGCTTCACACTGCTTCACACTGCGTCACATTGCTTCACACTGCTTCACACTGCATCACACTGCTTCACACTGTGTCACACTGCTTCACACTGCTTCACATTGCTTCACACTGCTTCACACTGCTTCACACTGTGTCACACTGCTTCACACTGCTTCACACTGCTTCACACTGCTTCACACTGTGTCACACTGCTTCACACTGCTTCACACTGTGTCACACTGCTTCACACTGCTTCACACTGCGTCACACTGTGTCACACTGCTTCACACTGCGTCACATTGCTTCACACTGCTTCACACTGCTTCACACTGCATCACATTGCTTCACATTGCTTCACACTGTGTCACACTGCTTCACACTGCTTCACACTGCGTCACATTGCTTCACACTGCTTCACACTGAATCACTGTGGGAGGGACACCACACATCTCCCAGCATGAACATTCTTCATGGAATAGTCCAGTCTCCCAAAACTACAGTAATTAACCATTACTGCTTCATTAGCCATGTATAGTACTTCCTGTTGGAAGCCTCACAAATAGAAGTTTAAAACATCACCACAGGTAGGCCATTAATAGAGGAATGATCATTCAGAGATTCTGTTTATAACAAGGCAATTCATTAGCAAGTTCTTAAAAGACATCTGCTGAATAAACATTGTAAAAAAAGAATTGGATTTTTACTTCTCATGTTGCCAATAGATTTGTTTTTAAATCTTGTTAAACAGTTAGGATTTTGATGATGCATTACTACCTTCATAATAAATATTATTTAAGGAACAACTGCAGGCTATTATCCAGTACTGAGGGTGAAGAACTGGGGATCCGGTCCAGGACAGAATGTGCCTGTCACACAGATAAATTATCCTTTATTTCATTAATATTATAATAACGCATAATTACAAGCCTCGTCCAACCCCTGTGGTGCAGTGCAATATTGATTTTATCTGCGCTAACTGCCACAGTGACAACGTCGGGAGCCCTGCCCCTGGAAGGAGGTCAGTGGCTGTCTTGCATGTGCCCCCCCCCCCCCCCCCTTCCGCCCCCGCCCCCCCCAACAGTGAAGACGCTGGCCTGGATTCAATAATCAGGTCCTGAATCTGAACCTAGAATTAAATGTAAGCATATTTCTTTCTTTGCACATTGGTTGGCAAGTTGATGAACAAAATCTGTTTCTAAAGGAAGAAAAATTGTATTGATCATGAGCCAGATCTGAGGACAAAGGTTTATAGCGCCCAGACCTCTCCTGTCCACAGCTGACTGGGCAGAATGGAGCTCCTGGAAGGGGTGCTAGCAGAGGTTATGCGCTTCAAAAGGAAAGTCGCACCGTTGCCAATTTCAAGGCACAAACCAAATTTAGCCTTTACTCACTATTTTTCTTTATCGGTTTGGCCCATTGTTTCTAGCTCCGCCGAGCTTCTTCGAGTTCCACTCGAGCTCTAAATAATTGACGTCTTTGGCATGATTCATTCAAGTTACTCCATGAAATGAAACACGTGCTTTTTCGAAGAGTATGGCTAGTTCACTCTCAGGTTTCAGTAATTTACAATGGAACGACCCAAGCTTGCAGTGTGCGTGTGTCCTCAAAAACCACACACAGCCCAGCCTGCCTGGTAGCTGTCAGAAACTACTTTGATCTCAACACAAATACAGTTCGTTTTATCCTGTTGTGTTGCTGTTATTAAACATTACTGTGTACACTTCAGTGGCGATGCGGAGACCGCGGAGCATGAATCTGGTTGACGTTTATTATTCACACCAGAAGGCAAGGCTGGCAGAACTCTCTGGCTGAGATCAAGCTTGAGGAACAAAGTAGAATCTGTCGAATCCCTTTACTGACGCTGCAGGCTAACAGCTCAGTTAAACCTACGGTGTGCATCATTACCCTGTAGACTTTGACACACAGGCGCACACACAAACAAACACACACACACACGTACGCTCACACACACACATGCGTGCACAAACACACACACACACACATATATACTCACACACACACACACACATATATTCACACACACACATGCACGCACACATACTCACACACACACACCCACACCCACACACACTCACACACACACTCATATTAGCTCTTCGACTGCACTGGGCTATAGTACTAGGCTCCGGGTGGGTTCATGGATACGGTGTGGTGTTATCAGAGGGATTCAAAGAGTGCATCCCATCGAGGGCAGAACCTCTATCTGCTCCCACAGCTGCAGAGCCCAGCGTACACAGAGCCTCCGTAGCAGAACTTACAGATCCCTTACAACGAGGGTTTCAAAATCTTCTTAGATAGATTTCATAATGCAATGCTGGCCGGATCTGAAGTATACAGCCAAACTGAATTCTACACAGTTTATGGCAAATGTCACCGTCAAGAGAGGAGTCATAACTTCGGTTATAATTTCTTATTCCTATATTTTAAAAAAATCTACCTACACTGGAGAAGAAACCAATCACAAAAAAACATGTCAAAACATAGTGATGTAAAGGTTCTGTTATATACAATCCTCTGCATAAACGCTGGGGAAAAAGCAATCCCCTGTATGATGAACACACTCTCATGGGCTTGGAGGTCTCCCTCCTGATCCGGATGCTGAGGGAGTTTCCTCTGACTGGGGTGCAGTAGCGAACGCTAGCCGGCTAATGGCCGCAACACCAGCAACAGAGTGCCGCTCCAGAGCTTCCACCGGCACAAGGATGAAGCCATCAGCCTGGCCTTTTCATACAGCCTGTCGCAGCACAATGACAAAGCCAATTGCATTATGCACAGTAGGTGGCAACGAGGCCTAATGTCTCGGACTTCTAACCGCGAGCTCAAATTTTTTAACCATAGCTGCGGCGCTGCTGCTGTTAGCTTGAACACAGCTTTCAACCAAAAAACTGACCCAATAAATATTCAGCTTTGGCTGTTTATAATGTTTAAATAATATTTTAAAATGCTAACAGGGTCGTGGCCCCTGCTTACCACCAGGGGGCAGCAAAAGATGTGTCTTGAACTGATTACGAAATCACTGATGTAATTATTGTCGTCACCTGTTTCTCATTTGTCAGTCTATTTACGTTGTCCCTGTTCCTTCCTTTGTTGCTAAGTCTTGGGGCTCACTCCAATCGCTTATTTTATCCGTCGTCGTCTCCTTGGTCCTCGACTGACCCGGAAGTCAACGAAGCTCCTATGTGTAAAACTCTTCATGTTAAAAACTGACGTGCGGAATTACTTGAAGGTAATAAACGTGTTAATGCAAAATGCAAAAGTCACTTTCCCACCACGTATTACAACAATTTTCAAATGCTTGATAGCACAATCGTATGTCACCTAATGTGATTGTAATTGTTTAATCTCTCTCAGTTACTTTGCTTAAGTGAAAATGCTTTGCGCCACAACTGACAGTCACCACCGCATAAAAGGTGCAGTTTGTGACACTGTGGAGCCGGCAAAATATATATATTTTAAGAACAGCCGTGAAATGAACGTTTCTGGTGAATTCTAAGGGGAAAATACACCATTGGCCACAATACCATGTCTGGGTTGAACAGGAGTTTTCCAAAGATTCTTTCCATTCTTTCCGACTAACACATAAAAGTTCATCGAAATTTGGATCATCTAAATATGACAGTTGGTACCTTAAATTCTGTGTTTTGGTTTGAATGATTTTGTGTAGGACCACATAATATGATGATGGTTATTTTATTTTAAATTATTTCATTTCAATGTGAAAAATAACTGCCGCAGTGCTGTGTATAGTGTACTTCTGCATGATGTATCTGTCTTATTTCACAAAGTTATTTTCATTTTGCGTTCAATATTGGATTTTGAGCTCGAAATGAGCAGTGTAGCATTTTGCATGAAGTTTTGCAAATTGGAACTCTGTTGTGAAAAATGAGCCAATCATAAAAAAAATCAATGGCTTTCTCTCACTCTTTCATAATACCTTCATTACAGATGCAGCTCTTTGTGATCAAGGGCCCCTGCCACTCCCCCTCCCAATCAGAGATAGGGATACGCATTCAAAAGCTACAGCACTTCAGAGAGTTTCACTCCAGAATGAGAAGTTCACTCAGGACATTTTTCCATTTTTTTTTACTGCTATACTTCAAAGGCATGTCTTCGATTTGAGAGCATGTCCACCAGGTGAAGATGTTCAGCGATTATACCCCCGATCTCAGTGGTGTTTCCATTTTTTTTTTTTAAACTTGTAAGCTGAAACTAAATATTTCAAGATGTTGAAGAACATTCTGGTTAGTTTCCTTTTTTGTTGTGAGACCATGTCAAGACAAGAATGTTGCCCAAACAGTTTTAGAAACCAGTTATCATTACAAACAAGGACTGCCAACATCACGTGAAACACTTCAGTTGTCACAAACGTAATGTCAAACAATCCCTGGTGGTTATCACTGAGTTTTGATAAACCTTATAGTGGCTACATGCAATAGACATCTTAATAATGTGTTGAATGTAAGTATTGGAAGAAATACCGATAAAATGAATGCAAATAAAAACATTTAGCATTCATGGGACATAAATGGCACTGGACCCACCCATCCACTCTGCCCTGCCCTGCCCCACCCAGCCCCGCCCAGCCCCGCCCAGCCCCGCTGCAGGAACTCACCAGCTCGATGAGCTCGCGGTAGCACACCTGCCCCTCCTCGTTGCTGTGGACCAGCGCGAACAGCATCTCCAGCTTGGAGGGGTCCAGCCGCAGCTCATGGTGCTCCACCAGGCTGGCGAAGTTCTCCACTGGAATGAAACCGGTGTTCTCTGGGTCCAGCTGCCAAAAAAGCACAGCAACACAGCAGCCTCAGCGCAGCACCACAGGCAACAGGGGGCGGAGCACAGGCGCACAGAGATGGTGCACGGGGAAACGGAGATGATTAAGTTCTATTTGATCAATGTTTTATTCTTAACCTTGACTTTAGAAAAACCTTGAACAATGCTATATATTGAATTAACTGAATGCATATTAGGCACAAGTTGGAGAGAGAGAAAGAGACTGAGAGAGGGAGAGAAAGAGAGGGGGAGAGAGGGAGAGAAAGAGAGGGGGGAGAGAGAGAGAGAATGAGAGAGAGACAGAGAGAGATCAGTCTCATTACATTACATTACATTACATTTATTTGGCAGACGCTTTTATCCAAAGCGACGTACAAAAAGTGCATTTCATGGTCATAGACAACTACTAAACACAGGTTCTGTAACAGACAATACTTATTTTGTCTCTGTGGGACAGCATGGCTCTGGTTAGCAGTAAAGCTGCTCTGCTTTTTCTCTGGCCCTGGACAGATGCATTTAAATCTGTTTAATTGAGAACAAGCGGCGTCTTAATGCTAGTTTAATCTTCTTCTCGGACTCCCCAGGTCTCCTCATTATTTATTTATCTGTCTGCTTATTTCTTAATCCATGTATCTACTGGAATACAGTAACAGTAGTGGCCAGCTCCTTAGCTGTGATCTCTGTCACCCACAGCAGTAATATGAGCATCTTAGCTTTGTTTCTATCCTCTCCAGAACTATGACAATCTTAGCTGTGTTTCTATCCTCTCCAGAACTTTGACAATCTTAGCTGTGTTTCTATCCTCTACAGAACTATGACAATCTTAGCTGTGTTTCTATTCTCTCCAGAACTATGACAATCTTAGCTGTGTTTCTATCCTCTCCAGAACTATGACAATCTTAGCTGTGTTTCTATCCTCTCCAGAACTATGACAATCTTAGCTGTGTCTCTATCCTCTCCAGAACTATGACAATCTTAGCTGTGTTTCTATCCTCTCCAGAACTATGACAATCTTAGCTGTGTTTCTATCCTCTCCAGAACTATGACAATCTTAGCTGTGTTTCTATCCTCTCCAGAACTATGACAATCTTAGCAGTGTCTCTGTCCTCTACAGAACTATGACCATCTCTACATTCCGCATGTGCACCAAGCAGCTGGCAGGCGGCACAGTGTCCTGAGGGAAAATGTCCACTGACTCCCTCCCTGGAATACAAACGACCAGGTCAAAGGTCATGAGGTGGCAGTGGGTCGGCTCAACACAACGTCAACTGCAAAAGCAGAGCCACTTAACGGTTATCAGGCATAGCGACAGCGCTTGGTGACGATTGTCAACGCTGTAACTGATATCAGGCATAGCGACAGCGCTTGGTGACGATTGTCAACGCTGTAACTGATATCAGGCATAGCGACAGCGCTTGGTGACGATTGTCAACGCTGTAACTGATATCAGGCATAGCGACAGCGCTTGGTGAGGATTGTCAACGCTGTAGCTGATATCAGGCATAGCGACAGTGCTTGGTGACGATTGTCAACGCTGTAACTGATATCAGGCATAGCGACAGCGCTTGGTGAGGATTGTCAACGCTGTAGCTGATATCAGGCATAGCGACAGCGCTTGGTGACGATTGTCAACGCTGTAGCTGATATCAGGCATAGCGACAGTGCTTGGTGACGATTGTCAACGCTGTAACTGATATCAGGCATAGCGACAGCGCTTGGTGAGGATTGTCAACGCTGTAGCTGATATCAGGCATAGCGACAGTGCTTGGTGACGATTGTCAACGCTGTAACTGATATCAGGCATAGCGACAGCGCTTGGTGAGGATTGTCAACGCTGTAGCTGATATCAGGCATAGCGACAGCGCTTGGTGACGATTGTCAACGCTGTAACTGATATCAGGCATAGCGACAGCGCTTGGTGAGGATTGTCAACTCTGTAGCTGATATCAGGCATAGCGACAGCGCTTGGTGAGGATTGTCAACGCTGTAACTGATATCAGGCATAGCGACAGTGCTTGGTGAGGATTGTCAACGCTGTAACTGATATCAGGCATAGCGACAGCGGTGGGTGAGGATTGTCAAGCTGTAGCTGATATCAGGCGTAGCAACAGCGCTTGGTGACGATTGTCAATGCTGTAACTGATATCAGGCATAGCGACAGCGCTTGGTGACGATTGTCAACGCTGTAACTGATATCAGGCGTAGCGACAGCGCTTGGTGAGGATTGTCGACGCTGTAGCTGATATCAGGCATAGCGACAGCGCTTGGTGAGGATTGTCAACGCTGTAGCTGATATCAGGCATAGCGACAGTGCTTGGTGACGATTGTCAACGCTGTAACTGATATCAGGCATAGCGACAGCGCTTGGTGAGGATTGTCAACGCTGTAGCTGATATCAGGCATAGCGACAGCGCTTGGTGAGGATTGTCAACACCGTAGCTGATATCAGGCATAGCGACAGCGCTTGGTGAGGATTGTCAACACCGTAGCTGATATCAGGCATAGCGACAGCGCTTGGTGAGGATTGTCAACGCTGTAGCTGATATCAGGCGTAGGAACGACGGCTGGTTCAGTCGCTCAGTGGAGTAGGCAGGTGCCCTGCGATAAAGACCGCCAGCGCTGGACGAGCAGCCGCCGAAGAGTCTGCGCTACGCATCGATCAACAGTCCCGTCACGGCCGGGAGTCCTGCCGCTCCTTATTACCGACTCCGGCGAGACAAAAAGCGAACGTCGCTTTATGTGGAGAATAATGGGCGTAATCATCATCAAGAGCCTCTTCTCCAAAATAAACGGACGAAAAACAGAGATAAAGAGAGCGCACGAAATGAAGCAATTACGCCGATGAAGCGATTGCAATTAGGCCCAGGAAATAATCACTTATTTATTTATTTATTTATTTATTTATTTATTTATTTCTGCGAATGGTCTGACCCAAAGGAATTTGACATTCCCGTTTTTTTAACGCCGCGCTGACTGCACAGCGCGTTTGTACAGGTGCGTGAAGCCAAGGCACGGAGCTGCAGCCGGAGCCCAGTGGAGAACAACCTGCATTAAACCCGTGATTTAGCGTCAGGTTCATAAGCCAGAGCTACCGTATTTAAATGCAACTTGTTACCGTAAAGAGTAATGAGTTTCTGAATAAAAACCTTATAAATGGCAATGCCTGCAAAACAAGCTCAAATAGTATTAATTATCATGTAATTATAATGATATATATTCGCTGCCACTCTGATTCATAATGCACTGGCAGCATTGGTATAAAATGTAATCACAATTTTTTTGCATACACTTAATTCCAGCAGGTATTTCTACAAATACTGCTATTCTATGGATTACAAAACCTGTAGCTGTAACAGGCTGATGCACCATAAAATGTTACAAGGTACTCAACCTGCAATGCTGCGTTATACTGTATATCCAGCTGTATAAATGGATGCAATGTCAAAGTTGTGTAAGTCTGGATGAGGGTGTCTGCTAAATGCCTGTAATGTAATGTTGTAAATATGTACGGCGCAAAGATGTACAGCAGTCATTCAAGCCCTGACCTTGACTGCATCAGTGTGACGTGCACCTATCAAAGAACAGCGCATCAATCCACAGGCAAACGATGACCCTCGCAAGTGACAACCGAGTGGGTTCATTATCTCATTCTCCATTGCACACCGGCTTCAAGTTCTGTCAAACGATGCCGAAACGCACACGAAATCAAAAGCGCCAAACTCCACCTCCTCTACGCGGAGCTGCCAAAGACATTAACACTGAACGACTGAGGGGCGGAAATGAAGAAGTGAGGTTGAGGGATAGAGAGAGAGAGAGAGAGAGAGAGAGAGGGGGGGAAGAGAGAGACAGAGAGAGAGAGAAAAAAGGGGGTGAGAGAGAAAACAAAGAGAGAGAGAGAGAGCAATGAAAGAGAGACAGAGAGAGAGAGGGGGAGAGAGAGAGAGAAAGAAAGGGGGTGTGAGAGAGAGAGAGAACAAGAGAGAGAGAGAGACAGAGTAAGAGAGAAAGAGAGAGACAGAGAGAAAGTGATCACCCACCCCATATAAACATTGTACATATCTATTGATTTACTTCTGTTGCTGTCAATGCTGTTATTTGTATATATTGTTACATTTACCATTATTATTTTAATATTATTATTATTTTACATTTTATATATGTATGCTTTGGCAATAAGTATGTCTGTATTTCATGCCAATAAAGCAACTTAAATTGAATTGAAATTGAAAATTGAGAAAGAGAGAGAGAGAGAGAGAGATAGAGACAGAGAGAGATAGAGAGGGTCCCTGGAGAGCGACGACGAAGGTCTCTCACGGCCGCCCTCGCGCGCACCGCCCCGTGCCGACGCTCCGGCCCTCTCCCCCGGCGCCGCGCGGGCCGGAGAAGCTCGCCGGAGCCACAGCCTGGCCTCGCGCGGAAACCACCGGAAGCTGCTCCCCACGAGAACGAGGAGAAGCTTCTCCCCGCGCTTTGATCTGCTTCCGCCTAATCCACGTTCCGCCCGTCCGCGCCGGTTCACTGGCCCGCGACACGCGCTCCCTTTCGCACCGCGGCGGAGGATCGGGGAGGCGCGAGCCGTCCGACGCCCCGGCGGTCGACAGCGAGCGTGGGCGGGATCTGCTTGTAGGTGCCGGCCGGCTAATTGAGCCGCTGGATGCTCGGATGGGAACAGACAGACCGTTTAGAGGGCGTCAGCGAACGGGCGCCAGACTTAGTCCTTTACTTGGGGAAGGACCAAGAGACCCACAGCAAGCAGAGACCGATAGGCTGTGTCGGGCTCTGAATGTAGAAGCCAAGCTACATAGCTCATAGCTCATAGCTCATAGCTCATAGCTCATAGCTACATAGCTACATAGCTGGGGCTACACAGTCGGAGGGTTGCCGGTTGGATCCCCCGCCCTGGGCGTGTCGAAGTGTCCCTGAGCAAGACACCTAACCCCTAATTGCTCCCAACGAGCTGATTGGTACCTCGCATGGTTGCCTTTCACCGTTGGTGTGTGTGTGTGAGCGTGTGTGTGAATGGGTGAATGAGAGGCATCAATTGTAAAGCGCTTTGGATAAAAGCGCTACATTAACGCAGTCCATCCAATGCAGTCCAAGCTGTACAGTGCCTTCAGAAAGCACTCGCCCCCTTTGACTACTTCACATTTTGTCCTGTTACACCCTAGAATTTTACCCTCACCTTCACCAATAATTTAACAGTGCTCATAGGAACGTTCAAAGCTTTGCCAATCTTTTTATAGCCTTCTCACGCTTTCTGCTTCCCAATAACATCACTTCAACATTGACATTCCATGGACAGTTCTTCGGTCTTTGTGACAGCATGACTAATCTGATTGGCATCTTCAGCTGTGAGACCTTACAATGTTGGCAATGTTTATCTTGCAGTTGTGCAAATCAACACAGGTGGACCTCGCTATTTAATGTGGAATAAATACACCTGCCCCCAATTTAGGTTGTAAATACAAATGGGGTGAATACCTATTAACCAAGTCATTTAAAAGATTTCATTTTGATATTGTAATATCCCATTTAAAAATCTTTGAGGTTGCAACACTGTAAATTGAGAAATAATCAATGGGAAATGAAAACATTCCACAGACATTTCTAAACATTCTATATGTATATACTATGCTATGAATTCTGAACCCAAGAAAAGTCAGATCTTTTCAATTCAATAATTACATAGCTGTCAATTAAAAAAAAAAAGCACTGAGGCACACTGCTCCCTGCAGACATTGATAAAGGATGAATGATAGAGTAAAGCTTTACTATGGAGCTGCAGGGAGGTCATGCTGGGGAGATAGTGTGTATGTGAGTCAGAAGCACTAAGTGTGAGTCAGATGCTGAGTGTCAGAGATGTACATTCTGTATGAGGGAGATACACTATGTTTTTTTACAAACAATTTCCTGTAGGACATTTCAAAATATACAAATAAAAATAGTTACTATAAGGAGTACTGAAATACATCATATTGGAACAATATGCATAGCGCTATTCTCTCATCCTGTACAAGGAGGTATGCTCTGACTGTATACCAGAAGGTGTATTCTAAGGCAGAGAAGTGAGAGAGGTGAGAGACACAGCTGAAGCAGACAGAAGAGAGAGTGTTTAGAGGCACAGCTGAAGCAGATTGGAGAGAGAGAGATTAGAGGCACAGCTGAAGCAGATTGGAGAGAGAGAGATTAGAGGCACAGCTGAAGCAGATTGGAGAGAGAAGTGGGAGAGGCACAGCTGAGGCAGGTTGGACAGAGAGGTGGGAGAGGCACAGCTGAGGCAGATTGGACAGAGAGGTGGGAGAGGCACGGCTGAGGCAGATTGGACAAACAGGTGGGAGAGGCACAGCTGAGGTAGGTTGGACAGAGAGGTGGGAGAGGCACAGCTGAGGTAGGTTGGACAGAGAGGTGGGAGAGGCACAGCTGAGGTAGGTTGGACAGAGAGGTGGGAGAGGCACAGCTGAAGCACATGAGGGAGAGAGAAGGGATCACACCACAGTGCCATGGCAGCAGACCAAGTACAAGGAAGGATTTGTAAATGACTTGAGAGCTGGCCACCCTCCAGGCTGCGCCACACGTCTTACTGTTTTGCCTTCATTTTGTATCCTTGTGCATATGCAGCCTTCCCTGGCTTTACCCCTGCATCCACAGGACAGTAAAGGTCAATGGGCCAATAGGGGAACACTAAAGCAGGACATGCAAAGCAGGTGAACTCTGGAGGTCCAGAGAGGGTGTGGCCATATCATAGCTCACACCAATCAAACTCATCCTTGATGACTTTCAAATGAATTCCAGTTTCAGCAGCTAGCCACAAATAGTTAAGCTTTATCGCTAATGGAAGCCCAGTAAATTATTTTATCGCTCTGTGTCTGGAGGAGCACAAAACTGCAGATGGACTCCACCACAACAGTTTAATGCGTACAGATGGTCCCCTTCCCACGCAGAATTTGTAGCCATTAATAACAACTGCGCAGTGTCGCGGAGTACGCTAAGCTGAGCCGTTGCAGCAGAGTGCGGAGTGAGCCGTGGCGATGCAGCACAAATGTCGCGGCGCCCCGACGTGTGCGTTAGTGAAAAGGCTCCGCGTGTGAGTGCTCAGCAACGTACCAGAAATAGGCTGAGCTTAACACCGTGACTGAGCTCAACACCGTGCCCTCCTGCACACAAAGATTAATGTGCTAGCACCGACTCTCACAAAGGTTAATAAACCAGCCCATGGAGCTAACTCTCTCTCTCTCTCTCTCTCTCTCTCTCTCTCTCTCTCGCTCTCTGTCTCTCTCTCTCTGTCTCTCTCTCTGTCTGGTCATTATTTTATTTTATTTTATTAGATATTTCTTTGTGTTGCTGCCAGCTTTTCAATATTAGATCAGTTACGGAGACATTGACACAGGGGTGCAAGAACTGGGCTCCCAAAGATCTTCCTGCTGCACAAAACATTTTTCAAGACGATACGTGAGAGGCGATTCGACATCCATGTAAACTAAAGCTCACTGGTGAACAGGTGCTCTAATGAACAGGTGACAAGTTGGAAATGTTACCATGCCAACCCTGCAAAACAGAAACGGTACGAAGTACAGAGGACGGGAAGGGATTTCAAAGAAAAAGAAGGTGCTTTTACAGTGTTATGCAGGATGAAATCAGAGACCTTTTTGACAAGCAACATAACCCTAACAATAAATCTTATTCTTCACGATAAGATACCTTAACCCTAATCCATTAGGAACCTAACCCAAAGGCTTTGCACTGTAGCAGCATCTTTTAAAGGAACATTCTCATCATTATACTACTAAGGGTCCTTCCCAGATCCTTCGGTCTCCAAACACACCCCTCCCACGGTCCTGGGTACTTAAAGAGGCCTGGAATATGCATGTGAAATCAGGGGATATTCTTAATCTGCAGTTTTACCAGAAATGCGTATGATTGGAGACTTCCGTTTCTGAAGGTGATGGCTATGTGCAAACTTTTCAAGACAGCATCCAACGTGCAAATTAATCGAGGAACCCAAGTCCCCAAAAATACCTAGTCATCAAAAGAAAGCACAGATACAGTATATGCCCACATCACAGAGTGAACTTGATTTCTGTAGAATATTTTTGCACAACTGCCATCTTTGGTGAAGAGGCCCCTATAGAGCTCTCAGCTTTGTCTAAAAATGGCCTTTTTTCTCAAAGCTTGACGATTTGCGCAGGTCAGCCAAATATCTGGACGAAATCGCCCATCAGCATTCCACCCCAGTTGGAAAAAAAACTTGCCTACACCCAGGGTTCTGTCTGATCCTATTTAAATTTAGGCAGTTTAGCAGAACATTGAAAAATGAATCTCGTTGAAAAATACATTTCCTAAACTGACCCAGTTGAAACAGAACTGAGCCCAACCTTTTCTTCCGTATAAAGACAGTGCCTCAAGTACCCCTTCTCCATCAGTGCACTGTGAGGCAGGGCGGACATGTCAGCAATATCTAGCATGAAGTTAAAGTTCTTTTCAACTGTTCATATTCAAAAAATAGTACTGTGGACACAATGATCAAAGCTCAAAGCCTCTGCGTTAACGACAAGTACACATTCCGCAAAACTATAAGCACACTGTTTCCACCGAAATTTCAGTCCCAAATTACCCCTTCACAAAACACTAAACACAATTCTCCTCGTTTATATCAGCTGGATTTTTATAAATAAAAGCACTGCATTGATATGGAATGCACTGCAATTCTACAAGCTGAACTTCATTGAGCAATTGCTCATGCTCAGTCCTCACAGGAGCAGACAATGCTTGCCTAGATAGTAATTAGCGCATTAGCGCAGATAAAAGGTAGCATATCGGAGCTTGCTGGTCACTGTGCCATCATGGATAGCCCCGGCCCACAGAGGGGAAATGCCAGTGCGGCTCAGCCCTACCGCTCATGTTCCTCCAGACGCTCCACAACGCTCTCATCCTACCAGAGCAGAGGGAGCCGGAGGGCCCAGAGCAGAGGGAGCCAGAGGGCCCAGAGCAGAGGGAGCCAGAGGGCCAGGAGCAGAGGGAGCCAGAGGGCCCAGAGCAGTCCACGAGCGCTAGCATTTAGGGCAGCGTTAGCTTGGTCTGCAAATGGTTCAACAGCAGCCCTCTGTGCTGTCTCTTCCACCCCCCACACCCCTTTTCTCAGTCATACTGAGGGGTTTTTTGCGGCATGGTGGTGGAAGGTTCGCAGCCTGAGCTCGCACCCCCCCGTCGCCAGGCAGCAATGGGGGGCGTAGACCAGCCGAGCCTTTTCGGGGGTTGGTACGTCATCCGCGCGTATGCGTCCGCCTTTGCCAGGGAGAACACAGAGAAGACAGAGGGCTGGTGACGTGGACAAAAGTCTCTGGCCTGACTGAGATAAGGAAAAAGACATAGTTTTCTCATTTTTTTGTTTTTCACATAAACGGTCTTCCTGTGCAGGTCTACTGTGCCCTCTTGCACTGTTTTTCACCACTCAATCAACTGAAATGTACAGTGCAAAACTGTAATTTGGAGAAAAACATATTTTTGTTAGTACTGTATCTGAGTACATTGTTTATGCCCAAGTGCATACAGTAACAATGTTAACACTGAAAATGCATTAGTTAAGCTCACAGTAGGTAAAGCGTTTCATAGCGGTGCTTTTCATTTATCACACCAGTGTGTAACTGGCCCTCACTGGAACCTATTCATTTCATCACGTTTGTGTCGTTTCGGTTGAAAGGTCTAGTTCTGAGGATAGATAACATAATTTTGAATGCTATGTTTCATCCTGGCTTGAGAAATGTTCAATCTACAGTTCATCAGGCTTGATAAATTTTGCCAAAATGTTTGATTCTTTTGAGTTTCGTGTTTATAGTTTTGGGAACATTAATTCAGGAAACGCGTGTAAACATTCCATAAAAAACTGTAACATGTTCTTTTCAGGAATCACATTTCAGTACTGACATCTAGCAGACTGGCTGTACAGTAGGTGTGAGTTGGCTTACCTAGCTGCTCAAAAAATAAATAATTTCTGTAAAAGAAGTCACATCTAGGAATGAATAGTTTTTCTCCACAATAAAACGTACATAAAATAACTTTTGCTCATAATTCAGTTCGTTTCTTGACAGTATTTCAATAATGGCTCCTGTATGACTCTTGAGTCATAGCAGGTAATCAATTCTTTCCTGTCTATAGAGAGGTAGTCCCATCTGCCCATCAATTGGCTAATCATTGTTCTAGAGCTGTTTTGCCCCTCATGACAGGTTTTCGTTTAGCAGACTGGTAAGATCCGAAAAACAAATGTATGCATTCTGCAGCTAAAACACGTTTCTCCACCTCTCTATGTACTGTCACATCTCTCTCTATGTCTCTCTGTGCATTCATACACTCCTTTGGCTCTCTATACACACTTACGCCTCTCTTGATACCCACATCTCTCTATGCACACATACATATTCGCACATTTTTTCCCCCACATAGGTTAAAGAACGACAAAGCAAGATTTTGCCTCAACGAATTAGAGCTCTTTCTGATATTTGTAAGGAAGCATAATCATGAACTGGCAGAGTAACCACCCCCCCCCCCCCCCCCCCCCACACACACACACAGGGCTCCAGCACTGTATATCACAAGGCCATTACCCCCTCTGTCTCTTTATAATAATGAGCCTCATGAAGGCAGACAATGGGTAGCATTTGGAATGACCTGGAAAGGGGGGTGGGGGGGGGGGGGGGGGGGGGTAGGGTGACTTCAGGGTCAGGGACAGTCTAACCACAGGCAGCTCTGAGCCAGCTGAGTAACGGCGCCCGAACCGCACACAGGAAACCTACGGGAGGCGCTGAATATTCAGGCGTCCCAGCCGCACACAGGAAACCTACAGGAGGCGCTGAATATTCAGGCGTCCCGCGAGCGCGGTTAATCCTCAGCCCCTCAGCACAGGCTTCGGTGAGTAACCGCCGCGGCTGTCCGAAAACCCGCGCGCGGCTAAAGAGCTGCGCGCCGCTGAAGGATGGCCAGGAGCCTGTAATCACAGACCAGCGTAGGGGCCGGGCAAACACACTCTTCAGATCGGCCCTGCGGCAGCGAATGCAATAGACACGGAGCCAAAGAAAGCAACAGACAGTAATGACCGAATCCGAAGTGTTAAAACACCAACAAGGGGACGTTTAAAACTACTGGTCCACAGACGGAGCTAGCAGCGCAGCGTCCTGGGGTGACCAATGGGCCGTCTGTCCAGCTGATCAGCCAGCTCCGGCGACCGCTCCCTGGGCATCGTCAGCAGCCGAACAGGAGGTCCGACGCGTGGCCGGGGAGGCGCAGGGTGAGCGTACGGGGTAACCACGGCGACGTGCTATTTCACCCCCCAGCGCTCCGTCTCCAACTTTGGCTGGAGCGGAGTTCACCGAGCCCCCCCCCCCCCCACCCCCCACCCCCCCGGCCCCCCCAAGCCGCGGCGGTCTCGCACGCCCCGGAATTAACTCCAGAAAGAAAGCGAGAGAGAGAGAGAGAGAGACGCTACGAAGACGGTAACCATAGAAACAAACAGCCGCCCCTTACCTGCTCCTGTATGAGCTGAAACAAAGAGCTCCTATCCATATACCGGCCAGGGATTTCAGAGGGACCACGGCGGCGGGGGGGGGGAGGGGGGAGGGTCAGCCAGGGGGCGCGCGGCCAAAAAAAAATCCCCAGGAGGCTCCCTGGCAGCTGGGTCCCAGGCGAGTGCCGATGGCGGGCTGGCTGGCGGGTCAGAGGAGCCCCCTCATTCTCTCCCTCACGGCGCGGGGGACCTGCAGACGAGCAGCAGCGCGGCGTTAGCGACAGTAGCTTTGTTAGCGACAGTAGCGACGTTAGCGATAGTAGCGACGTTAGCGACAGTAGCGGTGGCAGCGACAGTAGCGGTGGCAGTGCGGGAGAGGCAGGCAGGCAGGCAGGCAGCCGCTGAAGCACTCGCGCTCTCCTCTGCCCTCCACACACGCTGCGCTGCCTGAATGCCAATGAGGCAGGGGAGGGGAGGGAGGCGGCGCGTCTGGGCCAATGGGAGGCGGAGGGGGCGTGGCCCCGCAGGCTGCAGCTCTCCTCTCAGGCACGGGGATGGATGGGGAGCGTGGTTTGAGAAAGGGGCTGAGAAATGCCAGACTGCAGCTTCCATGCTGGCTCCCAGCTGGAAATGATGTTAATCTTTCTGTGTCTTTCTCTGGCACACACACATACACACACATGAACATACTCACTCACACATACACACACACTCACACACACAGACACACGCACACTCATGCACACACACGCCCCACACACACACACACACATATAAACACACACAGAGGCACACACATATAAACACACTCACACACAAAAACACATATCTGTGTATAGTTGAATATGCATGTGTGTGCGTAGTTGCAGGCCTCTTGAAAGCCTTCATGGGGCATTAGGAGATGGCAGGGGAATTACTGAAGGGGTATTATGGAGAGGGTGTAATTGGGGATGTAACAGGGGATGTAATGGGGTATAATAGGGTGCATAATATGTGTGCAATAAACGTGTAATAGAGTGTATAATATGGGTGTAATCGGGGTGTAATAGGAGTGTAATAGACGTAATAGACGGTGTAATGGGGTATAATAGGATGTATAGTATGGCTGTAATAGGGGTGTAATATAGTGTATAATATGTGTTGTAATAGGGGTGTAATATAGTGTATAATATGTGTGTAATAGGGGTGTAATCGGAGTGTAATAGGAGTGAAATAAACATGTATTAGACGGTGTAATGGGGTATAATAGGATGTATAATATGGGTGTAATAGAGTGAATAATATGGGGTGTGTGTAATTGGGGTGTAATAGGATTGAAATAGGAGTGAAATAGACATGTACTAGACAGTGTAATGGGGTATAATAGGATGTATAATATTGGTGCAATAAGTGTGTAATGAGGTGTGTAATTGGTGTGCAATGGAGGATGCAATTGTCTAAAATAAACAAGAATTTGATGAATCATCCATAAACTCTTCTGGGAAATGAAAATACTCAGTGATTAACAGTAGTAAAAATGAAATGTAATTAATTTTCCAACTTCCAGCACCACTGCATACAGTACATATCAATTATTTTTCTTTTTTTCAATTTTTTTTATTTTTGCTTATCTTTTTTGTTTTTTTGTTGTTTATTTCTCAATTGTTCTCTCTAATTTGAAATCATGATTTATCTGTAGTAGTACCCCACCTGCACATGATTTACTGCAGTAGTACCCACACCTGCTCATGATTCTCTGCAGTTGTACTCCTACAGTTGCTGCACATACAGTATACTTCTCTAATGTAGCTGTCCACACCCTCTGCATAGAAATCATGACAAAAAGACTAAAAAGCATTGTCAGATTTCAAATTTTAAAAATGTAAAATCATCACTGTGACTTGACTGATTGCTTCACCCAGATGTTTGCTGTTACTATTTGTAAGCCAGACTTCATCTGGGTGCTGTGTGTTTCTTATGCTAAATTAATATTAGTTCTGATATTTTAGCTGAGACATACCTGTATAAGAAGCAAAGCTTGATTTGCTCTTAGAGTTAAAGCAGCTGTTGTTGTTTGTGGACAGTGGAGCTTTTAGCTTTTTTAGCTAGTCTGCTACCTTGCCAATTAATCTAGTACATTTGGCATGCTGGCTTAGCTGAAAAGAGTTTTTGCGGTTTTGTAAGATGCTTCCTCGTGAGCTTTACTGCCCTTAAGTGAACATCAGTGCAATCTAATTTCATTTTGGGTGCTGCATGTATTTTACTACTAGCAGAACAACTAATTAGTAATATGCAGGGCTTCCTCGTTTTTCTCTCTGGCTGTTTGGAGCCATGTTGGTGCAGTTTGCACAATAGGCTTGTTTTCTCTGCCTCAGCAGTAAAGTAAACAGGGTGAGGTAACAATATATCACAGATAAAAAATAAGGCTAAGGTAGCACAAGTTGCAGAATGAATTTCTGGATGAAAGTGTTTGGGATGAGTTTGTCTCATTAAGTGTCTCACGATTCCTGATCTCGACGATAAACGCGCTGGACTCTACAGTTCTGGATAGGTAGAGCTTCAGGAGCTGATTAGCACGTCTCTTTAGAGAGGCAGTGCGCATGCAGAAGGAAGGGAGGAGGGAGCCTGCAGAGCAGGTGAGGAGAGCGGGGTGACAGTAGGTCATGTGCCAGAGAAAAGGGTCTGCATACCAAACAGGGGCTGAATCTCCAGAGGTTGTGCCGTCCGGCCAATACCAGCCTTCGCAGGGATTGGAGTTGGCCTATGACACTGAGAGTGGGAGGATTGATGATTCCCAGGGTAAACGAGGAGGCCACATCCTCCACGAAAAGGGACTTAGTGACAGAAGAGGACTCTATTATTAGAGGTATAGCTGCGGACAGTACAGTGTGTTCAAAAGACAAGGAGTCTCAGATGTGGACAGGGTGTGGTTGGATAGATTGGCCTGGGTCCATGCTGGAGCCAATGATGTTGGTAAAGGTAGAATTGAGGTCCTGCAGGGCAAATTTGTGGAATTAGCAGCGAGGATTAGGAGGAGAACCGCCATCATCTTCTTGGGAGTTCTGCACGTATCACATGCTAGCAAAGGGAAGATAAATTTTATGCAGAGGCTTAACACATGGCTACAGCCTGTGGGAAAGTCATCACAGAGCAATCACTCCAAGTATTTTAGTCAATAAAGGCTGCCTCTTCCAACTGGTGGACTTTGAACTTGAAGATAAATTGACCTTAATAATGTGCAAGAGCATTTAAGTGATGTAGACTCAGCTTCTAAATTGCAAAACTGAATGAGAAATTGAACAATTTTTTTTTAATTCTTGATGTAGGATGTATGATGATGCAGGGTAAATACTTTCCAAACTGAATTGGAAAAATAAGCTGAGAAAGCATGAACATCTTCACAGGAGAGTCTGAGACAGAGAACATACTGTAGTTTCTAAATTTATGCAGCCTCCTTTTTTACTTGATTACTCTTATTTTCTTGCTACAAATTGTCATTTAAATGAATATATAATCAAATGAGTAATTTTGGACTGAATAGGACATTTGTGTATTTTTTCCCAGTGATAAACCTGTTAAATGACCTGTTGTCCTTGACTTCTATTGTGAACAGTTATTTTCCTATCAAACACTGTTGCATAATTGCATGATAATTATGCATAATTGTTTAAGCCACTTACAGTTTCCTACCTATTGGGTTGACCAGTCACAACTCTGAAGTTCATATCGCATATCTCCGAAATTCATATTTTACCGTTGCTGACTTGATTCTGAAATGTATCAGCATCTAAGTATCATGCTCCAGCAGAAAAACAAACAACATACACAGCGTTGAGCATATTTTAAGACTCGATGCAGTCGGTTGAAAACATATAGATTTCAACCGACCAGAATGGAGTATTAAGTTAGAAAACCAGTCGGTGTATGTGTAAGGATGCACCAGCGGCTGGAGGACAGGAGAATGACAGACAGTCTGACAGAGATTTACCTGTGGTTTATTCAGCGGAAACTCAACCATGGTCTGGATTTTATAGCTACAAATACAGTGAGACACAAAGGCTTCATGAAGTTGAAATCTTCCCAGATTGAGGCAGCCTTGGGGGGGTGTCAGGGGATTTCAGGGGAGTCAATCTATCCACCACACTGCATCGTTCCAAGCAACAAATTAAACCAAGTGTAACATTCTACATCACCTCACAGATTAAAAAATAATAATTTGGCACCCAATGCGGGGCTGAGTATATGCAGTTCCCTGCCTAAATTGGAATGGGCAATTATCTGCAGCCGCAGTGACAGTCATATGTAAACCCCACTTCTTCTTCGGGACCGGGTGGACTGTCGCAGTTCTCCTTCGAAACCCGTGGTGTCAACAGCTGCTTCTTTTCACACAGCAGACAACAGCTAAGCTTGCACAGGGTGGAGTCGGAGGAGGACCTTTCATATGCGGCTTTAACATGCGGTCCACGGGCACCCGATTGACCAGCTGGGGGCACCACATTACATTAGATTACATTTATTTGGCAGACGCTTTTATCCAAAGCGACGTACAAAAAGTGCATTTCATGATCATGGACAACTACAAAACACAGGTTCAATAAGATACAATACCTTTTTTGTACAGCTATTTCTAGCCAAGAACACAGTTTAGTTCACACAGTGAACACTATTCTGACCTAACCTCCTGCAAAGCCAACTAGGCAGAAGAACAAGCTACAGTATTAGGACAAATACAAATTACCAAAAAGTGCTGGGATGGGGGAACATGTAACGAGTGTCATGAAGGTGGGGGGGGGGGGGGGGGGGGGATTTAGAGTGAAATATACAGAGTGGTGGTAGTTAGTCCAGGTATAGTCTGAAGAGATGAGTCTTCACTAGCGATGAAACGTGGAAACTGACAGAACACTCCCATATACCCCGGGTGAAGCAATGGCTGATTGCATGTTGCCCTATGGAGCAACCAGCCACAGTCGGCGCGGGCACAGTTCAGATTCCATCCAAGGCTGTGGGACTCATCCATTCACAGACGATTTTCAGAGAAACTTTTTTTAGAAAAGCATTACTGATGTTCATTTAGCAGTCTCTTATCCGGAGTAACTCAAAATATTGGAGAAAATACGTGCATTCACTTCAATTATTTGAGTAATAGTACAAAACCTGGTCTACAACATTCCTAGATCAGTGAGATCCTCACAAAAGCATCAATGCATGATAATAATGCAGTACTAACCAAGAAGAGCACAAATACAGAATAAATTAGATTACAGATTACATCTATACCAAGCTCACTGCTGGTGAAATTCTATGGTTAACTACCACCGTTTCAAAGATGACACACAACTTTATATAGCAGTTAAACCATGTAAATATGTCCAGCTTTCCAAACAAGAAGCCTGTTTTAAGGATATAAAGACATTGATGACCCACAATGCTCATATAGGCCTATTGAATTTGGTTAAAATAGATATTGGCAGTAGGCCCAAGGTCGCTGAAACATGAGTTCTCATATTTTGCTTTAAATTTAGATGGCTTCACTGCCATAGCACATTGGGTTGTTAAAAACGTTAATGTGACTATTCATATCCCTACTTTCAGGCTCACATTAATAATACTGCAGTAATGTCCTTACTTCACCTTAGTAATATATCTAAAGTGAGGAAGATATTGTTCCTACATGATGATGAAGAAATGGTTCATGTATTTATAGCCTTTCACATGGACTACTGCAATGTTTTGCGAGCTGGTTCAATAAATCGTCCTTGAAAAAAGTTTCTAAATGTAACAGAATGCAACTTCTAAGGTACTTTCAAGGACTAAGAAAGGCGAACATACCAGTCCAGTGCTCACATCTCTTCATTGATTGACCACATTTTTGAGAATTGACTACTTCTTCTCGTACCTTAAAGGGGAATTAATTACCACAGTAGAATTAACTTTTAACTTGTAGAATAGAAGCAGTCTCCCTGATTACAATGAGTTCTCCCTAAGCTCTCTACCTGTAGTTTCAATAGAATACCACTGGTGAGAGAGAACTATGGGAGAGGAGACAAAGGCTTTAAGCCAGGCAAGGAGAAATGTATGGCTGACATTTGTTGACACTCCCTCGCACGAGAGCTGATAAGGGTGTTCTCCACGTCCACGCATTTCGATAAGTTATCTGACTAAAATATCGCACTTGTCTGCTGTTCTTTTCCGTAATTTGTTGCTTTTCTAAAGGATGCATCAACAGCGAAACAACCTGCTTGATTTTGATTTGACTTTTAGTGGAATAAAGAGAGAAGTACCCTGTGTTGGTTTAAGAAATCAATTTGCAGTATTGCCATTACTACTGCCACTTCAAAAAGAAATGTTTTCAATGTTGGGTTTTTAGCCACTTCACGTGTAATTACTGTTTACAAGGTTTGGGTCAGTTACCTCCATTCACACTGTCATTCCTCTGCAAGCATGGACATAAATGTGTTCGGTGAACACTTTTCAAGTCTCTGTGTTGTCCTTTTTAGAACACCTGCTTCTGAAGCTTGTGTAACTTTAGCCATCACAACCAAGCCCAGCTAAATAGCTCAATGTTTATTGTCAGTGCAGTTGAATGAACATTTTATTTGCTGAAATCGCTGGATCATGCTGTCCTTTGCAGAACTAAATTTCCCTTGCATGTTGCATGTCTTTGGGTGAGATTTTTAAGTATTTATCAAATGTAATTAATGTTAATACTTCATGACTTCAGCTCCATTGATTTGCATAATTAACCCACTGCAAAAGACTCAAACATGCACTTTACCTGTAACACATTACTGCCAGTAATAAATACAGTATATTATGTATTTGTTGACAGTAGTCTACTTGTGGCAATATAATGTGCGTATGGTAGATGGAGCAGTGGTAGTGATATGATGCTGGAACATAGCAATGACATGCTATTTTCATATGATTACCTAGCATGACAGATTGCAGCAGTAACAAAACAGCAGTAAGCTAATGTTAGCCAGCTTGACCGTGTTTGAGGAAAATGAGGAAGCTCGCTAGCTAGCAATGTGATTAACAATAGTACAAATTTTCCAGTGATCTGTGATTTCACCGCTCCCGTATCTGTACTTTGGACACCGTCTGTGTTCCCCACCTCGGACAAGGACAGAAGATCCTTGTTGTTAAATGGCCACAGAGAGCACATAAGGGCAAGTCCACTACGCTAGCTAACTCACAAGCTAATACTGTACAGCTGAAACAGCAAACTGCCCCAAATCTCTCCTTGACGTGAGTTCAGTCATCACCCCCTGCACCTATGTCAGAGGTATCTCCAAATTCATATTACTTGCCCACCGTAGTTCTTCAAAATGAGGAAGGGTAGAGCTGTACGTCATTATGACATATGCCTCTACAAAAATTTGCACCTTTCGCAGCTGATATCTCTGCACAGTGATTATCATGGCCAGCCACACAGAGTGAATTAATCAGTTAGGCCTTGATGTGTTAAATGAGCTAAATGTTGTTTTGCATTAAAGGGTTTAAATGGTCACTCTCCAGAATATCTTTGTAAACTGCTTTACTCTCCACAATTATTGCTCCATTCACAAGGTGCTGGTTATCTGAAAGTTCTGTGAATAACCTCCTACAGAGGTCCACTCTTACTCTTATCTCCTTATACATGTTCAGACTACAGACCCAGCACATTTACATACAAAAGCAGGTCCAGCACTTACATCTTCAGTTAATCCTATAGGTTAGTGCAGGGGCAGTGGATCAGGACCACAGATCTGCCAGGTGAGCTGAGCAGCCAGTGCTGCCACTCCATGTGAATGCTCTGATTGGCTGTTCTGTGCTGTACTGGTGCTATCAGTCCAGGACCCCTCATGGTTGCGTACACCTCTTTCATCTCATCTTCTCATAGCACACTGGGGCCTTTCCATATTATGCTTAGGCCTATATGTGTGCCGTGATTAACATACTATTTCCATACTTCCATCTCTACTTATGTTCTCCTTCCTGGGGGTGTCTGGCCCTCTCTCTCAGCCTGATTTAACAGACCATTCCAGTCCAAACACTCTCTTGGTTCCTGCCCACGCCACAATTATGTTATTGTTACGTTCCATGTCGCTGTGTGTTTCTCCCTCTAATGTTGCAGGAGGGCCATTCATCATCCCATTCGCTGTCCCCACTGTCAATCATCGTTATTCTGGTCCCGCCTCCACCAATCACATCCCTCCTCTGGAAGATAAAAGCTGTGTGGCTGCTGCCACTCGTTGTCTCTCTGTCATTGATCGCTGTTCGTTTTCGCTGTGTGTTTGTGTATGCCCATGTAGAGATTTAGAGACTTGTGTGTGTGTAAATGTTCCCTTGCTTGTGTGTATGTGTGGTTGTCTGTGTGTGGTTCAGGCCCTGCAGCAGGTAAGACAGAGGCCTCTATACACCGGTGCTACACGCAGGAGGAAACTTGTACAGACACATTAGAAAAGGGGTGGTTGCCAACCGTGTATCTTTTTTGTAAGAGTAGTTAGATAGGCAGTCTTTTGTTGTTCTTTGTTAGTTAGGCAGATTATCTTTTGTTCTAGCTCTGTTTGGTTTTGTTTATTTCATTTCTTTGGCTACATCTGTCTCTTGGCCTTGTGACCTAGTTGTGTCTTTGTTTTGTGTAAAAATGTGTACGAATGTAAATAGCACTTCACTTGCACTCTTATAATATAACACGTTTAATAGCACCTGCAACCTTGTCTGACCTGATTATTTCCACTAAACGTGCTCAACACCTTTTCACCCGGTCACTTTATTTCACTAAATATGTTACGTACTCCCTCCTACCCCTAGACACCTTGAGAGTCATAACAGTTATGTCATGTCATAATGGAACATGGTGGTGAAGATGCATCGCCCTGCTCTTCTGACATGCCTAACTGGGAGAGTATCATCGTTTGGTCCATGAACTCCGCCTGGATAGCACCCGGTTTCAGCTATATTTCAGTCTCTCTTCCATATCTTCACAGTTGCTCGGTAAACAGTGGAATGCTACATGGTAATTTAAACAAGGCTCTTCTTCCCGTGGGCGCCTTCCGCTTACATGATTGCCCACCGCAGCGTGACATCAGAAGTTGATTCTGGTTCTACTTCTTCCCGCACAGCCGTTGCAGTTTTTTCTGCACCCCATGCAGTCCCTACTGCCGCAGCCTAAACACACTACCCCCATTCAAATGAATGGGAGGACTGCCGTTTTTCCCGCATTGCCTGATCTGGTCTGAATGCAGCCTAACACCTGCCCAGCCATGGCAGAACAGGCTCCCTGTTTGCTGGGTTTCTCACAGGGTTTATACTGACTGGTGGATCATTGTTAAACCCCCACATGCTAGCTTTTTGGTGGCTCAGGCCTGGTACTTCCTATCTTTTCTCATTTTCCTGTTTTGCAGTTTTCATATTTTCTTGTAAAGGATCTTGGTACCAGTCTCTGTAAAAAAAAAAAAAGAAGTCTTTTATGAATAAATTCTGATTAAATTTGGTTGAACATTGCTAAGGTTTAAGGCCCAGCTGATGCAAGGCTGGGGGCTTCTGCGGAAAGGACAAAGCAAGGGCGTGCTGTTAGCTGAATAGCAAAGTGAAAGTGTTTAATAGGCTATCAACTAGTTAAATTAATGAGAGGCCTTGCCGAACACGAATGCTCACGGTCCACACTTTTGCCAAGGGAGAAGAGGGGTTAGGAGAGACGGAAGAGGGATCACATGAAGAGTACTCTTGAGCTAGCAAAGGTGCGATGATCAGTAATTACTAATCATAACATTTACACTCAAGCTTCAAGCGCTGGAGGGGAGAGCGCGCGTCTATGGAAAGGCTCATTCTGTATGATTGATTGTTTAATAAGGCTAATGAGGAGTTGACAAAGGACATTAAGAGCTCGAAGTCTCCTGGGCAGTAATGGGAATCCAGCGGCTGTCAGCGTAAAGACCCGAAGGTGAGAGAACTTCTGGTAGCCTGCTCAGCAGGGAAGAACGGAGAATTAGCGCACGACAAATGCTGCGCATGTACACAGCTGTTTCACTACTGCCCAGACACACACTGTCTTATTAGTTCATATTTTTATTTTTAAAGTGGATTCGCGTGTGTTTTCTTAGCACACCTGGGAACATGTGTTGGAAAATTAGCCTTTGGCTATAAACACTCACCGCAATGCACCTGATACTTGTTTTTAACGTTGTATAACAGTAGGACGTGCTGTCAGCTCGACACTTCAGGAAGTTGAGAGGCCAATAACACAACAATAAAGATATCCACACAGGTAGGCTACGATCTGATTATGTCGCTACTTTGATTTTCCCAGGTTTCCGCGGGACTTGTTGCTCATTGAAATTCTGTGCACAGCATGCTAATCAGCCTGTTAATGCAGCAATGTTGACAGGGCCTAGTTCCAAAATCTCCTGAGAAGGATATAAGCTGTAAATAATATGCACGCACTAATGTAATTAAGTCAGAGATGGTTAGACAGCTTGGCTATAAAAATCCAATGACGGTAAAATACTCCGAACATTCCGGGCTCATTTTACTGTGATTGCTTCGTGTTAATCCATAAGAGGTGGCAGTTAAGAAGTTGTAATCAGCAGTTGACTTCAAAACCCTGTTGGCGCACCAGACGCACACATGCGCAAAAACACGCGCCCATGCGCCAAAATTGGATACACGGACAAATGTCATTTGAATTGGTTCACTTGTACAGGACGTTTTTGTGTAAATGCAAAATTTTCCCAATGTAAGTTGTGCTGGATAAAGGCATCTGTCAATTAACAATGGCAATGAATAATTCTCCCAAGAGACAGAACTAGATACAAAAAGGCTGACATGCCAAGAGATAGACGTGAATGGAACTCCGTGGACCATTGCCTAAAGGAATATAGTATACGTAGTCCTTCATTTCCGCATCTATGGGCTCATCTCTCTGATGGAGAGATTCAATTTTGCTGCTACCTGTTCAGTTCTAGAGAATGTAAACCTACAGAATGTAAACCAGCAATGTGCATGTGTAGGACTGGGAGTACTTGGTATTGAACTTAACTTTTTATGAAAGAATTAATTATTTCTGACCACATTTTAGGATAATTCTTTTAACTGGATTTATTAGACTCTGTATGTACTTACCTGTGCAAATGCATTTGCAAACCCAGTAGGTGCTTGTCTGTGTTAGCAGAACACGTGTCTGGCTCCAAGGCAACAGTCAGCACCTCACAGTAAGTTTCCATCGCAGCACCCTTATAACCTATGAAATATAACCTGACAACAACGAAGGCAGCTGCTGCTAACCGGGGCTATGTGCTTGCAGGAGGACTCGGGGGAGTGAGGTGAAGATTTATTTTGGAAATCATATCTAAACTGCCATCTTAGGACGCCATCTTGTTTCTGTCCTCTATAGGTGAATAAGAGTCTCGGGCCAGTGCAACATCTCAGATTGCATAGAAGACACAATAAATCAAATGGGTGGTGGATTTTGGCAGAGAGAAAACTGTCATTCATGAAGCTGATGGAGATAGTGTGCACACTGTACATACAGTGCAGTGTGTAAGTATTTGGACAGTGCCAGACGTTTTTTTTAATTTTTTATTATTTGGCTTGGTACTCGAGCACATTGGATTTGAAATAAAACAGTAACTTGAGCTGACTTTCAGCTTTAAGTTGAGGGTGTTTACATCCATAGCAGGTAAAATAGAAATAAAATTTATGAGTGCTTGTGGATTTCTAAGTCATTCTATTGTTTAGAATCCCACACGGTGACAACTCAGTCCCTTTCGTTTTTAACATGTGTTATGATAAATGCTCGTTGCTGTTCTCACTGAATAGATATGGAGATTGCTACATTGTCTGGTCTGACCCTGGGGGATTAGCTAGCCAGCTGAAGAACTGTAACAGCAAGGACATTCAATAAAATGTGGGTTTGGATAAAGAAGTAACGTCCTGCTTTCTTCCTTTTTTCTGTCTGGCTTGATTAGCCTCCTTAAGGAATTTGCCTGTCCATCAATCCAGGTGCCCTTCTTCATGGATGCTGAGAGTTTGAATGTCAACCTCAAAATATCTGTGAGGTTATTTTCACACCTAGGATCTCCATCACCCTCTACTGGTAAATGTGGAAGCAGTTGAGCTGATGTGGTTCTATACATCCAGGCTCTATCTGTGCAATTGACGCCAATAAATATGTCTTGCTGCCTAGTTGCCAAAATTGTAGTCCTACACTATTTCATTTGGCTCCCCTCCCCACACTGGATATGTATCAACATTCTGTTCCCAAATGGGATATTTATCATGGTTTATGATTATTATATTTCCACAAAGGATATCAACCATCATTTTCATTCCAAACGGCATATTTCAACCGAGCATTCTTCACAAACTGTATATTTTTTCATGATTTTAATCACACTGTATATTCACCCTGTACCCTCCTCCCACACTGTATATTCACCCTGTACCCTCCTCCCACACTGCATATTCACCCTGTACCCTCCTCCCACACTGCATATTCACCCTGTACCCTCCTCCCACACTGCATATTCACCCTGTACCCTCCTCCCACACTGCATATTCACCCTGTACCCTCCTCCCACACTGCATATTTTACCACAATTCGGTTCCCAAACAGGATGCTTATCACGATTGTCATGATTTTCCCTGATTTATCATAACTCACCATGATTCCATTTTAAGTGTATCTGCCATGATTATAATCTCACTCTGTGTATTTCAATAGCCTTATTCCAAATCATCTTATTTACTATGAATCTATTCCTACATGAAATACTTACTTTGATAACCATGTTCTATCTTGATGCAACAGAGTTTCTGTTGACTCAAAGTATATTTACCATTATTTTAATCCTACAAGGTATGGTTATATTACACACAGACTTTAATTTATATTTACCCTGATTTACTATGATGCTATGATATTTTCCATTATTATTGTCCCACACTGCATATGTTGATGGGGACCTCTTCTCAAACTGGATATTTACCCTGAGTATACTTGCATATGGAATATTTCCACACTTACCATGTTTTATTATGATTTGCATTCATCATATTTCCGCTAAGCATATTTACCATGATTCTGTTCCCAAACTGGATATTTATCATTATTACCATGATTTACCATGGCTTACCCTGATTATATAACATAACATAACATAACGTAAAACGAGAACAGGCCATTCAGCCCAACACTGCTCATCTCACCTACCACTAAACTGTACTTAATGCTTAGTTTACCTAAAAGCTAGATAGTATCTAACACTGTATCAAGCCGGGCCTTGAATACCCCCAGTGTTTCTGCCTCCACTACATGTCCAGGCAAGCTATTCCATACAGTGACCACTCTCTGTGTGAAAAATATTTCCTAATGTCTGTGTGAAATTTACCCTTTGCCAGTATCATTACCACAGATCATATTTACCATACTAAAATCCCACACAGCATATTTACCAAGACTCCTCTTCCGAAACAGCATATATATCATAATTCTGTTCAATTACAGGACATTTGCATGATTACCAAATTTACTGATTTACCCTGATCTACCATAATTATATTTACCATTATCACCCCACACTGCATACATTTCCAAACTGTAAAAGCAAACTTACCATGATCCTTTCCCCACACATAATTGCAATTATTCTTCCCAAACAGGATATGTGCCATAGTTCTTTTTCTACATGGGATATTCACCATGATTATCACAATTTAAACTGTTTCTATTGTATATTTACCATAATTATATTCACAAGCATGACATTCACCATAGTTCTTTTTTCCAATTGGAAATTTATCAAGTTTCTATTCCTGCACAGGCTATGATTTTATGGGTAATTAGGATATTGAACTAGGGTAATGGGTTGAGGGTTGAGGTTCTTTTAAGGAAGGAGTAATGTATAAAATGATACTTATGGTTAAGGGGGGAGGGGAGGAATATTCAATGTGGTGATGAATCAACTGCAGCCCCACCAGTGGATGTAAGGATTTATTCATAATGGCAATGTTTGGTGAAAGGATATAACACATTCCAAGCCCGCCCCCCAGTGGCAAGCATGCATATTACACAGCGTTAGAAAAATCAAGAGTCCATCCCAAGAATCAGCCCAGCAACAATCTAATAAATTAAACAAGACCTTTTTTTTTTTTTTTTTAAGGCAGAAATATTAGAATTTTTTAAATTAAATTATAAATATATATAAATATATATGTTCTCTGATGTATAGAGTATAAGAGCTGTCAGAAATGTGTATGCTAATATTGGGGAAAAAGATGCATCACTATGTTACGGATTCCAGCAGTTATACACACCAGTAAAAAAAGAAATAAAAAGTTGAGACAAAGAGAAAACAGTGACTCACACAATTTATTCCCTAGACATATACAGACTTCCAGTATTAGCCTGGGGGTAGCTATTTACCTGTATTTCATCAAAAGAGGGTACTATCAACTAATGAAAAACAATTGTATTACCCTTCTCTTCCATTAAATCCCATTGGGACAACTTTTTCTGGTCCAAATGATTTCTAGTAACTGCAAGATGGGACGTGTATATGTTCAGGATGTTCATGAACTGTGCTTTCATCTGTCCTCAGTCCTGCAGAATTGTCAGTACTGGTTTATAAGCCATCTATTTTGAATAAATACAAAAGGTAACAGAGTGAATCTGATCAAAGAATGGTCAGTATCTTTGATGGAAAAATGATGTTTTTAAGATGGTGGATTAAGATATTAATCAATAAACCGTGCAGTGTGGTATGACTCACAGCTATATTGAGACACTGAGCTCTGCCAGGAGCAATCTCAAAGGGGAGGGATAGTCCACAAGTCTGGAGGTCTATTGATCTGGCGAAAAAAAGTCCAATGTACTTTTTCGGGGAGGATCGGTTCCAAGAATTAAATTGAATTAAATTAATATTTTTTTATATTAGTGTTGAATCTGTAGGATGTTGGCAAGTTGCTTGTTTCTCTTTAAAAGTTATTGTTGCTTGTCCCTGGTATTTGTGAACCACCGCCTGCTAGTTGGTAAGTTTTCAGGGAACAGTTGGAGCACTCCGATAGTAAAGCATATGAGGTCACAAAAAAAGACAGCGGCACACATCTGAGGTTACAAAAACATAAAAATCTATTTTTCCATAATGCTGAGACAGTATCTTCCTCAAAACAATCAAGTTTATATTCTTGTATTATCAGTGTGAGCCCAAAAGGGGATGTCTGAGACAGTTTTTACTAGTATATTGGCTGTGACTGCATGCCATCTAAATCTAAGGAAAAAATATAGCAAGGAGTGCTACAAATACATTCAGTTTGCATTGAGAATGTTCAAGAAGTCAATAAACAATTGTTTTGACATATTGGCAAATTTTGTTCAGTTGCTATCACAGTGGATGCAATAACTAGCTAAACTAGCCACTCTCCACTTGGCACATGGCAGCTACTTCTTTACAGCTCCTACCAAAAACAAGAAACTGTTTCACCTTGCAATGGCTTCTTGGGGGACGGATGTAAACAATATTTGAATTAACCACAGGGGTTGCTGCAGTGTCATTATGTTACCCACCTGTGCTATTTCTACCCCAAAATGCATTCATTGGTTTACTATGGATTTACATAAATCATAACAAACACAGTGTCTGTAATTCTAAACCTCTTTACTATTATTTATAATTTATACACTCAATTAACACTTGAATTATAATTTGATTGTACATATACAATTGCAGAATAGAAAACATAATTTTGACTGCAGAGTGGAGATTTAATATATTTATAGACAGATAAATAATTCATGTGTAAATACAATAGAACACAGTCAAGCAGTGTGCTACAAATTACGAAATTATTTTAATTTAAACAAAATGTAAATGGATGGTGTTTTTGCGTTCAATACTACGAAAAAATAATCACAGGAAAGCGTGAAATCAAACTTTTATTTTGAAAATTTCAGCTCTCGCGCTTACCGGAAGTTACTTTCTTTTTTATATTAGCTGCTACCTTCACATTTCTGCTTTCAAGCATCGAGATATATCAAGTTGTGTGGGGCAGAGGCGTACTTTCATGTATTGTTATTATCTGGTCATGTTTATGGCCAGAGCAATGTACTTTATCGCCAGGGGAAAAGCCAATTAACTTTTGGGCAGAGGGCGTGTTTTTCGGTCTACGTAGAAAGTGGAAGTTCAGAGGCCAGAGTTCGAATCGGAAGTGTTGAGCGAGAGTGAGCGGAAAGTAGCAAGCTACAATTTGCTAACTGGTGCTAACTCGTTCGTCTTGGCTATTCTCGTAGCTTTCAGTTCGCATATGTCCTATGATTTCTGTCTGATTGGTTAGCTATCATCACTGATCGAAAATGCAGGAATTGATCTCTTCAGTGGATCATATAAAATTTGATCTGGAGATTGCTGTGGAACAGCAGTTAGGAGCCCAGCCTCTGCCATTCCCTGGAATGGACAGTAAGTGACGTTATAAATATCGTAGCTAAAAGCATTAGTGCTGGCTAATTCTGCTTAAAATATGATTTCAACAAGCCCTACGCGCCAGCACATAACATTGACTCAGCTTACAAGTTGGTAACGAGTTCAGTAAATTCGCAAGCATTACCTTGCATCAACACTGACTCCTTTATCTAGTTTTCACTTTGCTAACTATGTAGCCAGCTAGTCTGCAACAAGTATACAGCCAGTATCAGCTAGCGGCAGTTGATGTATAACAGTTGTTGGCGACCTAACTTTCATAATGTTTGTGGTGGTGGTTTGCAATTGGGCTGCCCTATATTGTGTTTGACAGTAATATTACAAAGCTACGTAACTTCGCCAAACCTGAAGTTCACGTTAGCTGAGATGGTAGTTGATGGTGATTAAAAATAGCCTATCTGCAGCGCTCCTGGTAGCAAGTTGAAGTGAAGACAAAATCACATATCTGAGATGCAGCTTCAATTGCTGCTTGCACTTACTGTCAATTTCGCCATATGAATATTTTTTAACATTCCTAAATGCTTTTCAGAATCAGGAGCGGCGGTGTGTGAGTTCTTTCTGAAAGCTACCTGTTTAAAAGGTACGTGTTTAAAAGGTACGTGTTAGAGTTACTTCTTAAGAGCGTTAATGAGATGCATTTACTAGCTATCTCGTCATCTGTGTGGCATTTGAAATATTAAACCACGTATAAGACCACGTGTGTAAGTAAGGACATTTTTTGTGTACCTTTTATACCGTCATGCTTTTAAACTATTTTTATAATTCACCCTTAATTGACTGTTACATCTTAAGAATATGATTGAAGATCCCTAAATCCCTAATTCCTAATTATAATTTTACCGATTTTTCACTGAACAATGCAGCCAGAACTACAGTATTGAATTTGACAGTATTGGAAACAAGAACTTTGCTTTTTTATTTTTATAATTTTAGTTTGTGTATGAAAAATCATACACAAACTAAAATTATTTAGAAATTTTTTTTTAAATAAAAATAAAATATTTGTAATATTAAATTAGTTTATGCTGCTTGGTAAATATCGAATTCATGTTTTTTAATTCATTTCCTATTCCACTATTGTATGGACTATGAAGTCCATACAATAAAGGAATTTTACTGACTTAAAAGTATATACTTTGTAGAGGATGGCCCTATTGCACAGACTAACAGCGGTAACAAAATCTCCAGTGCATAACAATCGGGTTGTTTTTCCCGATTTGCTTTTTATTGCTTTCTGAAGGAGGGATGTGTCCCTTCCGTCACATCAGTGGAGAGAAAACTGTGGTGTGCAAACACTGGCTGAGGGGACTCTGCAAGAAGGGGGACCAGTGCGAGTTTCTGCACGAGTACGACATGACCAAGATGCCCGAGTGCTATTTCTACTCCAAATTCGGTCTGTGAGCTTGACGAACCTTGCACTGTGGCACCTTGCTAATAATATATTTATCATATTTATACCGATCCACTGTCTATATTGTTTATAACTGTCTACACTGTTTATATCACATTGTATTGTATTCATATTTATCAATATTGTATTCATATTTATTCACTTATGTACATACACCTTACTGGACTTTACTGCTTCTCTTGCACTTCTGGGTAGATGCTAACTGCATTTCGTTGTCTCAGTACGTGTACTCTGTGCAATGACAATAAAGTTGAATCTAAATCTAAATCTGAATCTTGACTCTGTCGGATAATAGCAAATGCAGTTTTCCTGCCCGTTTTATTTTTGGCCTTCCCACCATAATTCCAACTCGTTCTTCCTTTGTAGGAGAGTGCAGTAACAAAGAATGCCCGTTCTTACACATTGACCCTGAGTCGAAGATCAAAGATTGTCCATGGTATGACAGAGGATTCTGTAAACACGGTAAGTTATCGTGAAAACCAAACGTATTGTAAAGAGACAAATATTGAGTAAAAACAGCTCAAGGTATGTCAGGGTATATTTTTGATCAGTCTTATGATCTCAAAGATGGGGTCATGAATATATTGTCTAAATTTGATGATGAATAAGAGATCAACCTTTTTTGTCACAAATATCTGCTTGTGGGTGCCATTAACAACAGGTACTACAATTATACAGTTAACCGTAGAACTGGGCATATACAGTTCTTAACTACAATGAATTGTATTAGCCTACACAAAAATGTATGTTCATTCTCCCTTATGCACATTTGCATGCTATTATGTAATAAATTTAGCAATATATATGCATGACTCCTCTTTTAGATTTTTAAACCATTTCCTGGTCTCCTTCATTTTCCTTCAAACTTGACATTAAAGAGGCTTGATGTTAAATGATGAAGTAAAAATTTTCTACAAAATGTGTTTGTAACAATACCTATAGAAAAAAAACATGGCAAAACACACAAACCGTGTCCAAGACAAGTTAGCTTTCTACATTGATGTACAAATCCTATCATACTATATGATATGGACAGATGCACTTCAAAATTTTTATCAATGGCAGGTGCATTTCAAAACAAAATCACAAACAGGAAATTACGAGATTCTTAATTTACCATTCTCTGTATTTTAGTTAACCCCTGCCAAGTGGAGAGTCCCTTTTTAAATTGCTCCAACTGTGCCCTGAAAATTCTTCCAGACTGCTTGTTCATCATCCTGCCTTCGAGGACGGCTGCCTGGAGGTTGCTTGGTTACGAGTCCTGTTCTCATTTGCTCCTCCTCTTCCTCAGGTCCTGACTGCCGGCACAGGCACACGCGGAGGGTCATCTGCGTCAACTACCTGGTCGGCTTCTGTCCGGAAGGCCGCTCTTGTAAATTCATGCAGTGAGTTCAGATCGTTTCCTTCTCGCATTTTCCCCTCGTTCCCCCTTTTGCGTTAAGATGTGCAGGACTGCTGCATTTTCGAAACGATGATTCTGATTTGTGGTTACCGGTACAGCTAGATGTGAACGTGTCTCTGTGTTCTGAGAGAGTGGAATACGGATTGGCTGTTAAATTGTTAAATTGATGTCATTCCTTTAGCCCACGCTTTGAGCTTCCTCTGGGTGCAACAGAACAACCGCCTCTGCCGCAGCAGCCACAGGCTCAAAAGGTACAGTGTCTTGAAGTTTTTTGATTTTTCCCGTAGTTGGTGCAGGCACCTGTGTGTCTGTTGGCTTGCTCCAACAGCCTCTTAACATCACACATTGCATTCATGTCTAAATAAAGGTCTTCTTGTTTGAAAACTGACTACGGCCAATGATAACGAATGTAGCCGCCACATCAGGCTCAGGATGAAGAGGAACTGTCCTGTTCTTCTCGTGTACAATGCAATGTCTAATGGCCAAAAAATAAAATCATCTTGGGTTGAGCACCTATTCAGCACAACGGTTTAAAAAAAAAGAAAGTTTCTACTTATAAAGTCTTTATCCTCAATTTTTTCCTTTTAATTTTCTTTCCATTGCAGAACATCCAGCCCTTGAACAGGTCTTCATTATCGCTCATCCAGCTAACCAGCCCCAACATGAACTCCAACCACCAGAGGCCACAGCATACCTTCGGGGCAATGCACTCCCACAATAACATGGGCAACAGAGGGCCCCGTCCACTGGACCAAGTCACCTGCTATAAGGTATCCAGCATCAGTATCCATCTGTCTTTTAAAAAATGTATAAATCTATGGATCATACCATCCATCTTTTAAAAAATGTATATGTATATCAATGGATCATACCATCCTTCTTTTAAAAAATGTATATCTATGCATCATACCTTCCTTTAAAAAAAAAAAAAAACATCTATATAAAATTTGAAAAGGATTGAATTGGATTTCTTATATATTTAGCATTACATTTTCATTATTAAAGTTTATATTCACTAATCACCTTCGGTGCATTGTAACGGCAGAAATCCGGCGTTTTGCGTAAGTTCCTTTGCGAGGCTACGCTTGCTGCTTTTAGCGCTGACGCTCCTTCTGTTTGTTTGATCTCCTCAGTGTGGCGAGAAGGGACACTACGCCAACAAATGTACAAAGGGACACCTGGCTTTCCTGAGCGGGCAGTAGCACCCGTCGGCTCACCGGACAAGCTTTCGCCCCCCCTCCCCCCTCCCCCCCCGAGCGACCCGGGGACCGGGACCCCCATGAGCAGCACTGGCGAAACGTCTGGGTGCGCCGGCCCCCAGTCCAGTAAGCATTGAAAACGGAAATGGCGGCGGAAGTCCGAGGATTTGGTGATTCTCGTTGCTGCAGAACGGTGAAACAGCCCCCTGGGCGAAGGTGCGAACAGAAACCGCTCGCAGCCAATGAGTGAATTTGTAACTATTTTGGGTTCCGGAACCCTGAACCATTTCAGAATCTTTTTTATTGTAATTTTTTTTTTGTCTGTGATGAAAGAAGTAATTGTATCGTCATCTCAAGCTACCGGCTGTTCTTTGTCTCTCCGCTATTGCAGGGTTATAACTTGCATAAGACAACGTTTTCAAGTACAGGACACATTTTGTTGGCAGCTCTAGTGCTTTCCAGCAATGAAGTACTATTACAGTCAATTTGTATCTTGTAATTTCAAAAATAAAAACTAGCAATTTAATTGCTTTACTGGACGGTAGTTAAATTTCTTGTACATGCTTAGATATTTACTACAAAAATGGGATGGAAAATTGAAAGGATTTTGTAGATGTTATCTGGTTAAAAAAATAATTCAAGATAATACCAATAATCCCATTGGTTAATGGGAGCCAGGCAGTCATACCGCCAATTAGGGTTGGTATTTTAACACCTGCTTTTTAATTGCACATTCATTTTTACGCATCAACTTGGACCTACACGTCCAACACAGCAGAGTCAAGAAGGTAAACATGCTATGAAATTTTTTCATCACATAAAATGAAAGATGGATACGTACTTAAAAATTTTCACTACTGAAACGTGCCAAATTTAATTTCTGTAGCCATTGTTTAATGTGTATATAGATTACTGCAATCTGACTGGTTCATGGCAGCCATGATTTCTGGAAAATATAACTCATGAAATGGAACTAGTTAAAGTTCATTAGTAGCAACCAACTGTTTTGGCGTTTATAGGAGTGCCTGATACGATTAGCACATGCAGTCTTTCCTCTTTAATTCTGTCTTTACTAGAATGTGGCCAATGGTGCTCATACCTATACAACTTGGCTTGCTATTTCTAGCACAATTGCCCAGTACAACTGGACACCAACCAATTATTTCTGCAGCTGTGGAGCTTTGAAACTGCATGACTTGGTTAAAGCCCCTCTTGTGAATATGCTGTGCATCCCCATTGCCACGTTCACTTTGGACCATAAAGAGGAACTGACATACAATACACGGGGATGTTTTTAAGCAGATGGTCGTGTACTGGGGCAAAGGTTTTTTTTTAATGGTGTGGTGGGCTTATTTTCATACTGGTGTGCATTGCCCGAGCGAATTGTACACTTGGCCGAATAAAAACCTGTTCATAATATGCATATGCGTTTTACTCTGGGTAAAGACTTAATTTAACAGGCAGAGTTAACGTAGCCAGCCCATTTATCTTCTAGTGGTGTGCTTCAATGTCCACTTAATTGTTTTTAGCAATTCCAAAGTTAAAAACTCTCACGCAAAGGTTCTTGTGCAAACATTTCAAACATGGTACCTCAGGTCAAAACGGTGTTTAAGCTTTCCCCCCCACTTGTTAATATTGAGGTCTTTCCATTAAATTGATTGTGGACAGATTTGTAACTGACAACCCATCTGCCTCTTGATTTGTTAACAATCTCCATTAGTCATATTCATGTGAAAGCATGAAAAAAAAGCCTACAATTTAAGAGAAGATAAACTGTTGCTAATGGAAACAACCAAATAACCATGTCACTGGGGTGATTAAATTTTATTGGTCACAGGTATACTTCACACAAAGCAGAAAGCATACAGGTGCGGCAAGAGAACCTGAGGTCACTGTCAGCAGAGTGGGTGGGGTTCAATGGTACTTCCTCCAACGGTCATGCTCTTAAAAAAAACAAAACAAACAATATAGTTAAAGTCTCGATCTAAACACAACACACTTTGTCCTAAAATTTGAGGAAGCAGAATTTTGTTTTGATCTAATGTCATCTGTATTACAAACATATGGTGGAGCATCAATACGCAAAGGAAGACCCGTGAAACGGCAAACACTCACTTATGTGGTCGTACTCCCAGAGGTAGCTCAAGGCTACATAACCAGCTAGTAACATGGCAACGCCGCCGATTCCACCCTTCTTCACGTTGATGTACTTATTGTAATATCTGTCGTGCCCTGTAGGTATTCAACGAACAATCTTTGATTATGGTGCTTTGACGGGTTTTAGATGTCTCTACAGCCACAACGTAAAACAAGTTGAACTTTTAGTTTAAAGCTCGCATTAGAGTTCCCAGGCTCACCTCTGCGGATAGAGGAAAGGATTCCGTTGGGCGTGAAGTCCCTTGAAAAGACCCAGGATGGGAGCTCTCCCATCTTGACATCAAGCAGCCTCTTCTCGGTCACGGGCACTGCAAAACAGGTTTGAGTCACAATACATTGGGATGGTTAAACGGTAAGTTGATAAAGGATAAGAATGTGACATGCTGTAGAGCGGAGGGCGGAGCGAGCTTCATTAAATATTAGATAACCAACCTTAAGAAGACTAGATCCCTATATGGTTTGCACTTTTTGCAACGCGCTGCAAAATGCTTTCTAAATGACCGTTAAGTCGCAAAAATGAAATCGTGTAATTACAGACTATCAAACTGACTATCATCACTAGAGACTATCAAAACACAACCAGATCAATAGCAGAATTATTGCACAAAGGTTGTCCAATGTCAACAGTGCCGATACCTGATTTGTGTCCGTTATGCACCGTACCAGCATCATATAGTATCCAATATCTCGCTCACTACCAAGACATCTAGCGAGCTCTCGACGAGGTGGGTTGAATTAATAACATCTTGCAAAACAAACACTAGCTAGAGTGCATTTCAGCTACATAGCAAGTGCGTGGAGCAAAGGGAACTAGCGCAACAGCCACCAGACAAATAAGACCAGTGATCTTACTGCATATCATGTGCATTGAGGGAATGGAAACTGGCCATCTGTTAAGCTTTTCTATAATTATAACATCGCAAACTTTTGCGTTAGGTAGCACACTTACGGCGCAAGGAAGTAGCCAAGTAGTTAATATTAGCTAGCCAAGTTGGAAGCTAGCTATGCTGTTAATAAAGCAAAGTGGCTAATATTAGTTAGCCAGCTTAACAGTACGCAGTTGGAATCAACCATATCACAGGACTGCGTCAATAGTTTTTCCAATATATTTAGCAGAATCGTTTATAGTTGTATTTGTTAACGTTAGCTACACATAGCTATGTTGACTGACAATGACAGCAAAGTCCTTGACCTGACTCGCAAGGAAAGGTCTCCGATGCGGCCTCCTAACAATCATTTACATTAAACTAAGCACAAAATAAAACCAGCTTAAATGGCGAATGTCAGTGAAAGAGTAACTGGTAGTATACAACAAATAAAAAATTACTATAAAAAGACACATTTAACCTATTCAATCCATTCACTATGCTCAACTAGCTTAAAACCTTACCTGGTCTGTCCGCCATCTTGCCTAATGCTCGACCATTCAGACCGCTTTGAATCATGGGAGAGGAAATAAGACGAGTGCATTGTGGGAGAAGAGAAACGTTTTGCAGATACCTTTCCAAAATAAAATGGTAAAATATATAAAATGCATTCCAGTGGGATAACAGGAACTTAGGTGCAAAACATTTGGTTGGCATTGACTGTGAGCGGGAATCATCACCGTCAGTCTGTGAACATGATCAACGAGAAGTTGCCAAACGAAGATTTCCTGAGATAGGCCTTCATGTGTATGGTAAAGATAACTAATTGTGATTTGCAGATAATTTCATGTTTTCATTTTTTTTTTTTTTTTTTTTTTTGATACTCCCAGAATGTAATTCATGGACAGAGTCTGTTTATACACTAGACTGTAAATAGCTTACATACATACATACAGACATACAAACACTACCATTAAAAAGTTTGGCATCACTGAGAATTTTTTTATGTTTTCGAAAGAAATTGATACTTTTATTCACCAAGGTAGCATTAAATCGATCCAAAAATGCAGCCAAGACAATGTTACAAATTACTATTTGAAATAACTGTTGATTGCAAAGCTCCATTTTCAGAAGCCATTGCTCCAGAGCACAGTGCGTTACCTCATCCTTAAGTATTTGTGCTAATATAGTAGCCTACTAGATAAAGCACTCCCATTATATTAACTGCAGCTGAAAACAATTGTGCTATTTAATTAAGCTACAAAATATATTTCTTTCTGTTGCCACAGTATCTACTGAAGTTCAATTTTGATTTAAAAGTATAAAAATAGCTTTCTCTATAAACTTGTCAGTCAATTGTTGTTTTGAGAGGTGAAGACTATTTCATGCATGAGATTTCCAAGAAACTGAAGATTTCATACAAAGGTGTGCATTACTGTTTTGAAAGAAGAGAGCAGACTAGATCTAACCTGGACAGAAAGAGAGGCCCAGATGCACAACTGCACAAGATGACAAGTGCATTGGAGTCTCTAGTTTGAGAAACAGACGCCTCACAGGTCCTCAGCTGGACGCTTCATTGAATAGTACTCGCCAAACATCAGTTTCATCCCCATAGATGACTCCAGGATGCCATTCATAATACCCTTTTCCAATTATCTACAGTCCAGTCTTTGTGTTCTAATGCTCATTTGAACCTTTTCTTTGTGTTTGCCAGTTTCAGAAGTGGCTTTTTATTTGAAACTTCATCCCTGCACTGTTGAAGATGAAACTGATGTTTGGCGAGTACTGTTCAATGAAGCTGCCAGCTGAAAACTTGAGGCATTGAGCTCTTTTTTTTGGCCATTTTTTTAAACCAAAACTGAACTGTAGAAATGCCTGTGTACTACATACTGTATCAACCGAAATAAATATATTTTTAGGCTTAATTAAACAGCACAATTGTTTTTAATTGCGCTCAATATAATGGGAGTGCTTTCTCTAGTACCAAATTAGCACATTAGCAGGTACACTTAAGGATGAGGTAACAGTGTGCCATCTGTTTATTGGAGTACTAGCTGCTGAACATGGGGCTTTGCAATCATATGTAAAGATTAAATAAAAAAAGTTATGAAACAGCAATAGTAATTCCTAATATTATTATCAATGTCAATGTTACGTCCCCAGCCTCTGCTTGCCTGGGTAGTGCAGGTGGAGGTAATACCTAATTGCTTAATTGCTTGATTGCCTCCACCTGCGTGTGGCCCAATATAAGCCCTGTAGTATGAGTTGCGGCCCTTTGAGCCGGCCGTAACAGTCAATGTCTCTTGTGTTTTGCTAAATCAAATTGTTCATTCTTTTAATAACTGATATTTTAAAGAGAGTCTTGAAGGCAAGCTAATGGAGCAACAACTTGTAGCTAATGCAGTACCTTCTTATTCACCACAATTGGTTTATAAATGACAAATGTGTTCATGCAGCATTGATCGCCTCTACACAACTGCTTTACTAATTACAAACGCATAAATGAATTATAAATGAACAGTGTGCATGCTGAACCGATGCTTGCTGTATCCACCCACCTAATCTCTCAATATGCTCTGACAAGAACTAATTGCTTTAACTTGAAGTTAAATTTACATACTTCACAAAACTTATCATCTAGTGATGACATCAGCATTTTCACAGCTTTCTCGCGCTCTTATTCTGAATAATCCGCACATGTGCTTATTTTTAATGACTCTGGGGAATGGAGAAGCAAGAAGCCGCTTTCATCCTCCTCAATAATTTCCAATCCCCAGCAGGAGATTAATATCAGACATGCTAATGGCGACTAAGGTCCAGTGTTTTAAAATGTACTAGCAAGTTCTTTATTTTCTTTCTTTCTTTCTTTGTCTGCTTCTGGTATATTTTACCTCTGGGTATGTCATTGTTTGTGAAACTGATCTCATGATGTATCCATTACCTTTAGCATTGATAACTATTTTCTGTTGTTATTCTGGAAGCCAGTACCTTTTTTCAACTGGAACAAAAAATATGGTTTTAGTCCAAACTGCCATGTCATCTTAAAGGAGAGTTTGTTGTAATTTGTTACTTTGTTGTAATAATCTATCTGGATTGGTCTATGATTAATTTAATCATTTTATCATGTATGATTTAAGATTACTTCATGATTTTGATCAAATTTGGTGGTTATTTTGCTACTTATAAACTAGCTGCACACAAATCCAAACAAACTGATGTGTTAGTAAGCTATCTTAGTCTTTGACTGAGATAGTGGTTTGTAGTGCAGCAATAATGTATTTCAGGATAATGGTGTGGTTTGTGGGCACTGAACCATGTCTATCAAAACCAACACTGTTGGCTCAAATGCTTCAAAACACATTAATTAGCCAAAACCTCCAGGCTTCTCTCAGGCATGATACATTTGGAAATTATTTTTGCTTTGAAAATTCTGTACTTGTCCCTGGTTCTTAGTATTAGCTTGAAGAAAAAAATGTAGTAGGCAGCGTCCGGTTTTGGATATAAGACTTTGGATATAAGTCTAGACTGTCAGTCCCATTTGTGTTTTGCATCAGTCATGAGCTGAAAAAAAGCAGAAGTTGGCAGAGGTGATGTAATGGACTCATTACAATGTATGAAAAGCAAGCACTGGCCGGAGATAAGGTCTGGGCGGGTGAGGGAGAGGTCAATGCCTGTAGGGCATTTCATTAGTTATTAAAAGCAGATAGCATTAAAAATGAAGACTGTAATTAAGATGGAACAATGCTTTCGCAACTTGGGCTGGCAGTGAACTTCAAAAAGAGGGCTTCAACGCAGGACAAGTGCTCCTGTCTTCAAGCAATTTGTTCCCAAATTGATGCCTCGCTGCAAAATTTCATCTTCTTTATGATTTATGCTTTACGTTTTTCCATGATTAAAAAGCCTTTGAATTTAATTATTTTCTGCAGTTTCCATACTCAGCGAACACAAGGTGCTTGGCACTCACCCCCCTCCCCAACCCCTCCCCCTTACGCACACACGGCAAAATTTAGAATATAATTGTAACTGAGCACTATGTTATGCTCAGTTACACAAATTTACATAGGACCAACTCAACATTGGTCCTCAGCTAATCATAGCATTAGACTATGTACTGTGGTACAATAATACGTTATCTAAATGCGGCCTTAGAACGATGTAATTATTGTAAAAGCTAGTGGCCAGAATCACCGGGAATAAATGGGTTGTTGGAATTGCAGCTGCGTGGAAATTCCATAATTAAGGCTCTGAACTATTAAAATGGATTAATAGGGCTGGGCGGTGTCTTGGTTGCACTCTCTATTGAAGCATAGCCCATCAGGGACCTGCATAGTGTGAATGATGACAACCTTCTGCTCCCAATGAGTTTTGCACCTCCGATGCAGCGTGTGACCTTCCCAGAGTCCTCTGCTTGTGCAGCTAAATCAGAACCGCGCAGCTTCATTGCAGATGCGCTGGCCCGAGCGCTCGGCGCCTGAAGTGCCCATATTCTCTGTTTTCAATTTCATTTTCTGTGCCACGATAAGTGCCACAGCATTCCAGTATGAATCAGTTCCAAGCCAGGCTAAGTCCTAACATGTCGGAAGGGGGGATGTTTTCGTAGATTGTGTGCCCACGTGATTTTTGAAGCACGCTCTTCACTCTCGTCCTACGGAATGTCAAATTTGTACCCCAGCAACCGTGGAGAGTATAAACAGTACATTTAAAAATGCAGAAATGTTTCCGTTCTCTCTCCTGCTCAGCTGTAATGGACCACTGACTGTCGTTAACAGGTCTTGACATTAAGACGCCCTATGCCAGGATACAGAAGATACGACATCACGTATTCCTGTTGTTAAAGCATACGAGTCTTGATCTGCTTGTGTGGCCGTTTAGGCCCGAAGGGAGGCAGAGGGTGCAGCGCTGTTGGGACCCGCTACCCGTTTGCGATAAGAATCTGTTGGTGACGTTTAATTTGCCTTCACACTGGCCAACCATTGCAAGAGGGGGTGGGCTGGAAAAGGATGAAAGATAAGGTTACAGGCACAGGAACAGTACAGTCATAAAGAGATTTGTGTAGCGAATGTCACATTTATTGACAATGTCAGATAAACAAAAACAAAGATTATTTATCTTCAAAAACACCCACAGCCTCTTGGCTTGTTTTTACAAGAATGGTGGGGTTTTAGCTTCAAACTGAGGCTATGAAGCAGAAAAGAATGCAACCTCTTTGTCTCTGAAAGAAAGAACCTTCCTGAATTAATTTACGTCATCCTACAGTAAAGTGTCATTCAAGAAACAAAACCATTCTAACAAAGTGCCTTCACCCCTTTCATGTAGCTCGGTTAAAATCTGAGGTCATATTGTGGTTATGTGGTTGTGAATTAATTTGGCATGTGGTTTTGTATAGTCTTAGATTGAATAGTCCTTTCCCTTAAAACAGCTTCTTTGAAGGTTTTGGTCCTTGAGTCAAAGCTGAGGTGAGACTGGAGTCAAAGGAACGAGTGACGGACGAGGGAAGAAAATAAGAAAGGATGAATGAATGAATGAATGAATTTATTTGACAATTTAATAGCAAGTTTTCCTAAGACTGCATACAAAATGCATATGTCTGCATAGCAGACAGAAATCCTTTAAAAATGGTCGAGGATAGAAACACAAGAAAGACAGCAGGCTTATTTGCATTGTGGTCCTCTAACATTCAAACATAGACACGACAAAACATCCAATACAATACAGTTAATTCAGTGCAAACAGATATGACAGAACATATCTGTTCAGGGAGGGGGCGAAGGAGAGAGGATACACTTTGTACCTCCACTCCACAACCAAGTGCTAAGGTAGCTATCACACTTTTTTCCCACTCTTCACTGCAAGAAGAAGATTAGGCGCAAGACATGTCATTATGGGAAATCTTCTGCGGTGAAGCTAATGTAATGAAAAATACAAGAAGCTGCCAACTGTTTAGATTTTACTACTATTGTTAAGCACTTCATGGACCTCAAGAGAGTGTTAATTCATCGCAGACCTGTTCATCAGGAAATGAGCTTTCGGGCAGTAAATTGACTTTTCTTTCTCAGGAACGAGGTGTAACTTCTGAGAGAGGCGCAATCATCTCATCATATTTGGTTTATCTTCTCTCTTAGGACTCCTCTGGGGCTGATAATAATCCTAAGACCCCTTTTTACTGCTGTGCATTAATGCAGGCCTAAGAAACTACAGTGATTTAAAAAAAAAACTATCTCTCCGCGTCCCTTCTGGACCAGGACAGCTAGCACTGTATTAAATTCAAGTCAGTTTTAAGGTAACAGAGCAGTGGGCTTTGGCATGGAGTTTGATGCTTTCTGAGCAAATGCCAACAGCAATGGTTTTTGGTGAGCTGAAAATTGGTGGGGGCGAAAAACTTTCCTTTAAACTTTAAAAATTATTGGTCTCAGCTCGTTTTCAGTTATTTTCCTTGATTAGCAATACAGTGATTAATTCACAAAATACTCAAGTCAGTACCGTCAGTTATAGCCATCTGTCCTCAATTATGCTATTAGATGAGTAATAAATTTCTTATTTTAGCAACGCAAAATTGCACGTATTTTTTAAAACATTATTTTAAAGCGTGGACACGTAGGCTATTCCTTGTTCATAATTCTTCGCGCACTAGTTGAATATTCATCACAGAGATGTGCAATACACATATTTTGTCTTTTAAACAATCTTGAAGCACGGGTTTTGTTAAAATAGCCTTTATTGTTGGTTGTGCTGAAAGCTAACGCAGTAGTTAAGAGAATGGTGTATCTTTTTTCGTAAAATGTAGGCCTACTTGGTGATTAAAACTGATTGATCTAAATTTAATTTATTGTTTAATCTCCCTAACATGATGTGAAGAGGCTGTGCTTTTACCCACTGATTGATTATTCAGATCACTGGCACACTTGTTAATCAAGGAAAATAAATGAAAACAGGTCGAGACCGATAATCAGGTCTACCCCACCAATTTTCAGCTCACCAGCCGCCACTCGGCAACAGACAAACAGATATGGTGGTAAAATTAGTGGAAGAAAGGAGTGGTTAGGAAGATCTATAGCACAGTGTTGTAGCACCACTGCGTGTAAATTCACATGAATAAACAGTGCTGGAATAATCGTTGTAAACAATTCATCAGTGCTTATAAAAATAATCATTGTGATCAAATATTAAAACCTGAACATATCATAAAAGAACATGAAGGACAACCCACTCTGCTTCCCTGTGGGTAGACTTCTTTGGTGTTTGTGAAAGGTGGTTTAACCACAGACAATTACGACTGAGCATAATAAACCACATAGGTTTATTATTAATGATAAAACCCATCGTATGCGAGATGACTCAGCGGTGGCTGTTTTCAGTTCTGAACGGCAGGTGAATTATTTATTTACTTAAATAGATGAAATGCTCAGCTTTAAAGAATTTGAAGCTGAGCGATTTTGTTTTATGGCTGCCAGGCAAGCCTCACGGACATGAAATTGCCCATGATCTGGTAGCCAACGGATCTGCAGGTCAGCTTGTGAATTGGCTGTAGCGTTGTCAAGGGAGGGAGGGTGTCATTCCGTAGGGATGTTCCGTTGTTCCGGCGACAGACCAAAAGCAAAAAACTCACCCACCACTAGTAAAGAGCGATTGAGAGGTTTTTTTGTCCAGATCAAAGGGATCATCATTACTAATTCCATTTTAGGCCTAGGTCAGCAGTGGCCTAGCATGTTCTTGGGTAACTGCAAGGTCCGCTGGTTTTGGTTTCACTGTAAACAAATCAACCACTTAGACCAAGGGCGGGCAATTTTGTTCCTGGAGGGCCGGTGTGCATGCATGTTTTTGTTTCCACCAATTACCCTGGCTAAATGAGCCAATTGGCTGTATACAACTGGTTCACTCGTAGAACGTTTCATTCAGGGACACAAAAACAGTCTTTGTCGTTCATGTGCTTATTATGTCAGATGACGTAAAAATTAAGAGCTAATTGAGTAATTAAGGGCAGAAGTTGGCATGAAAACCAGAAATGGATACGGCCCTCGTTGCCCACCTCTGACTTGGACCCAAGGTATCAACTCAGGTGAGTTTACTGTGCAATCAACTGCTTTAATTGATCAATTAAGTGCAAAGTAACGACAGAACCAGCAGGCTCTGCGGCTCTCCAGGGTCGGCCTCTGGGTCGGCCACCCCTGGCCTAGATGGCTCATAGATCTAAAGATTATTCTGCTTTTTGTTGTATACAGGAGCTAGCTATATAATGTGGCTCTGGGTGGGTGGGTGGGTGGAAGGGGTTGGTTCTTCCTCCCTTTCTCAAGGTAAGGCAGACAGTAATATTGATCACATATCGACATGATCCCTTGTATGTCGGCTGCCTGAGGTGTGGATGTGGTTCTCTCTTTTGCCTCAGTTCTCAGTGACAGACACAATTAATGACAAAGGCACCCCAAAAGTCCCTGTCCACTAGGGCAGAGTGGGCCTGAGGGTTGCCTGAAATCCTGTCTTATTTCTCACACCTAATGGGGAAAGATTATCCTGTTATAAATTACATTATCTGGTGCGTCATGGTGGACTTCACAAGGTCAAGACTGAGACAGGTCTAGTTTCGGGCGGCAGTGTAGTAAGATGGGTTAGGAGCTGGTCTTGTAACCTCAACGTCACTGGTTTGATTCCCTGGTAGGACACTGCTGTTGTACCCTTGAGCAAGGTACTTAACCTGCATTGCTTCAGTGTATATCCAGCGGTGTAGATGGATGCAATGTAAAAAAAAAAAAACGTTGTATTAGTCTCTCTGGATAAGAGCATCTGCTAAATGCCTACAATGCTTGATGTTTGGCTAGCAGCAGCAGAATGGCTGGGCTGTTTCTGAACTGCTTGAAAACAGTTTACACTTGGGTCTTGTGCACGCCGTGCCGTACAAACTCAAATCAAACTCAAAACACCACATCTTTTCGTTCGCCTCTTGTTCGGGACGCGTCATTTCAAACAAAAAAGTTTAATTTCTTTTCGAGTGTACTGGTGCCTTCGGCGTCACCAAATGAGAAAAGGACTCGGTAAATGGGGGTTCTCCTGTCTCACTGCACAAAAGCGCCTTCACTGGCCAGCTGAGCAAAAACAGCGACCCAGCTGCACGATGGGCACACTCTGACACCATTACCAGAACCTCAGCTGGCGAAATCTCGCCGAGCAAAAACAAGGAGCAGCTACATTCTGCTATTTGCAGTAGATGCCTGAGGAGTCTTGCTTGTCAGCACTTTTCTAAAATGAAGGATGATGTCTTTAGCAACGCGACAGGTAAAACTTTTGGGAAAACTAAAGATAGTGTTGGGGCTCAAAACTGTTTCTGTAAAAGTGGCTGTAGTTGATACCCAACTGGTAGCTTTACCCAGTTCTCCACAACGCTAAAACCTCCGACCTTTCACTCTAAGACAGATTGCACTTTATTGCTGCACAACTGCAACAGTAATAAAAAAATTTTTTTATTTAATCGCACAGGATTCATTTTGCCACAGCTTACACAAGCGACCAAACTTACATCAAAACGTGTCTTTTGTTTTTTCTTTTCAGCACATCTGACATTTACTAGAGCATATGCGGCAGAATGATTTGCATGCGTGCAAATGGGTACAAAATACAAGGAAGTGCATGGTCTATATAACTCAATAAAAAGGTGCATCCACCTGCGTTGACATGGGAGGACCTTGTGACTGATGAAATGGACACAAACAGCCGTATGCATATGGCCTCCGGACAAAACCTGTGTGTCTGCCTGATGAATCTCCAGCATCCTCGTATTCCTGCATCCCAAACTGTTGCTGGGTTACCTGGACAGCGACACGGCTAGATCAGAATTGAGGATCAGAGCCTGAGCTAGCCAGGTCACCATAGTGATACCGAGGTAGTGCAGTAAGATCTGATTGGACACAATGTAGACACCGCTTATCTTGTGAAAATCCAGCAAAAACAAAATCAATAAATAGTGCACGATTGTTCGTTAGCATTTCTTTTCACAGTCATGTTCTGAATTGCAAAATATTTTTGGCCATATAAATACCAGCACTATGAATAAGAGTATGTGGTTTGGAAGGCACGAGGTACACACCCCTAAAAAGGCAAAGAAGGTCTATATATTTGCATCAGATTTTACATGTGTTTATATTTTCTGTGCACTGATGAGATGAGTGAAGCGTGGTGAACCAACGGAGGTAGCTACCCCTTGTGACTACCGCGCCTGCCCTGACTAAAAGTCCCTGACACAAAGACATTCCAGCTTTAACTTGCCAAACATGGACTGAGGCACTGTTGTGTTCAGCGACAATGCATTCTGAAATCCTGCAATCCGTATTGGCTTGTTCAGGTGGACCGGAGTGTAGCACAGTGGGTAAGGAACTGCGCTTGTAACCGAAAGGTCACAGGTTCGATTCCCGGGTAAGGACACTGCCGTTGTACCCTTGAGCAAGGTACTTAACCTGCATTGCTTCAGTATCTATCCAGCTGTATAAATGGATACAATGTAAAGTGCTATGTAAAAAAAGTTGTGTAAGTCGCTCTGAATAAGAGCGTCTGCTAAATGCCTGTAATGTAAATGTAAATGGACCGGCCTGGATGTGGATTTGCAAAGGTACGCCCTGCAATACAGTGTGGATTGGATGGGGCCGTTCGGTTCGTTAGCACCTCGTTGGCCGTGGCATGTAACGCGGACGTTGCTTCACACCGCGGCTTCCTCTGCACAAAGTAACCCCTCGCGTTTATGCGTGAAGGTGCGCGGCCGCACGCGGAATCCGCCCGCTGGACTTTCCTGATGAGACACAACGTGCATGTGATAGAGTGGCCATTCAGTTGACCTGACACAAACTCAATAGGTCACCTTTTGGATGCCCTGTACAGCGTGTGTGAGTCAGCAGGAACTGAGACCCGGCACTCTTGCAGAGCTGCATCTAGCGCTACACTCGTCTCCGAGCGATTTTCCATAGAATAGTGAAAACTACGGTGGTGTTTGGCCAGTGCGGTTATTCTTCCTTCTGGGCCAAATAGAAATCCAGTTAACCCGCATTTGTGATGAGGGCAGTGTGCTGTAGAAGGCACCTTCATTATGATGAGGCACTCATCCGAGATACTGACACACTGTGATCATTAAAGATCCCCATGGCAATTGAAGTAGGGATGTTAACTCCAGCGTCCTGGTCAAATTCCCACAAAACTGTCTCTTTACATCTAGCAACCTAATTATGCTCTGTATCTGGTAGGCTGCTGCACAGTTCTTCGCATTCCATATGCCCACATTAATTCATTTACTGAAAAACAGAAAGGAGTTCCCAGTTGACCGATCTGGTTAACTAATTGTTAAAAACATTCAGACAAACAAATAAATACTTGAAGTGTACACACAAAATATTGTAATGATTTCTTCAAATAGACTCATTATTTGATGCATAGAATTCCTGCCTCTCGCCCAATGCATGCTGGGATAGGCTCCAGCACCCCCCACGACCCTGCCCAGGATAAGCGGGCATAGATAATGGATGGATGGATGGATTATTTAATGTCCATTGATTTGGTACTGGTTGTTAACATCTCATAAGTACCCAAATGTGTCATACAGTTTTTTGTAAACACTGAAATAAATCTACAGCTCATTGTCTTAAAATCTTGCTGCCAATTTGTGTCACATTAATTAGTTGAGCAATTCTTTACATGACCGTGCATCACTAAAGTGTAATCTGCCTCTGTGATTTTGTAAACAAACAACAGACTTTAAGTTTAGGCACTGTCCAAACTGTTCTGCACAAGACTAAGAGAAATCTCTATTGTGACTGTTGAAACTGTCTTAGATGCATATTTAATCTCTGTTTTGTGAAAGGCCAATTTTAGCCCATGTATTTGACTGGGAGAATAATGCTTCATCACAGTTTGGATTAGGATGGTGCTGAATGGATAATGCTCTGGACAGCTCTCTCTCCCACTCACCAGCACTGTAACAACCAGAGTGCCTCTGAGGAAAAAAAAAGCTATTGGAAAACACATTAAAATCAAGTAAATGGAAAAGCTAAATAAAGAGAAAAAAAACAAAGAATGCTATTTGGATTGCATGAAAACTTAGTCTGCTTCATTGCTTCTGGCTATCCTGCAGTGGCATCAACCACAAACCCAGACACAACATCGACAGCCACAACCCCAATGACAGTAAAACAACAACCGCTATCCCAACAACAGAGAAATAACAACCGCACCCCCAAGGGCAACGTCACAAATAACACTGGCAAACCCTCCAACACCAGAAACAATACTGATAACAGCAGCCCCAACAACACCAGAAACAGCATTAACCGCCAGAGTCCCAGAAAAACATCAGTAAATGCCAACAACCGAAAAAGCACAATACAAACAGAAAAACAACAACCACAATCCCCAAAACATCACAAATGACATTGGCAACTGCAATCCCAAAAGCAGCGGCAGTAATAACAACTGTAGCAATTAAATAGCACGGGACTAATGTATGCGAATGTCCTTTGAGCTCTGAAATGAAATCTTAAGCTGCTGGTTTATTTCCATCCCAGAGCTCTAAAGTATGAATACTTAAACTGTTATTTTCCAGTGAGAGAGGTGATCAGTATCCACCTGGGAACAAGGTCCCGTGGATATCCGAACAATGCCTGCCCTGAAATTGTGGTGAGGGTATATTTGCAAGTGCAAGCATATAATTATGGGAAAAAGGATATTGTATTCCATATGCAGATAGAATATCCCACTGACTTTAAAAAAATACTTTCATATTAAAACCATTGTCAGGTGATTAATACACTGTATACTGTACACAATACATCTGAATCCACTGTATACAACTGTAGGGTGAGAAAATAAAGAGAAGAACAAGAGAAAATAAAAGCAAGAGAAAATGTCTGGTAAGATTTGCTGCTCCAGCCTTGAAATGGCCATCGACTAGGTCTGTGCATGGTACACCTGACTAATTAATGTTTTCAGGATCCCTTTCAAGACCTGCCTATTGATGTCAACCAAACAAATGAATGCAAAATGAATTTCAACCACCGGTGAATAGTGCACCGTAACTACGAGCAGCTAAGCCTCCGAAGAGCATTGGTGGTGACCTTTAAATGGTTTCGGAAACGATCCCTCACCCATCATTGCAATTCGGTATTGCTATTCGGAGGTTCACCAGACCTTTAAGCAATGTGGACACAGATTCCACTTCAGTTAATGATGGCAGCAGAAAGCCGCAATCCATTCTGACTATTGATTGAGAATTCACCCGCGCTCGCGCTGGCAAGGTTCCGCCGTGATAAATTGCATTGCTAATGCGGAGTTAAAAAGGCTGGCAACGGACAGCATGCGGAGTCGCAAACCCGCCGCCGAGCCGACTAGAAACCTGGGGGACGCGGGGATAAATATAGATCAGTCCCGCTTCAAGGATCGCGCGAAATAAGAGCTCCTGTAGCTGCCTCCAGCCTCCGTACCCAAAGAAAAATTAATTGCATTTGCGTGTATTGGTGACTAGCATCTCCCGATGGAAAACATTCTCATAACCGTCACAAAGGCTATGTCATTTCACATATGTTGACCCACCACACTATTGGTGCATTTCATTTACCGCATAGTGGTAGCCTACGTTTAAAAGCCTTTCTTATACTGGTACAATGTATTTGTCGCTCTTTTGCGCGCGATTATGCGGCATAATTGTCCTGGTGGGCATCAATTATCCCTCATACTATATCCATACTATGTCCTGTATTCTCTTCCTGGCAGCCATGGTTTATCTGTGACAGTACTGGCCTTTGGTACATTATTTGCATCCAAATGCGGACGCATGCATAATCAATACAGCCACTGTGGAAAGTGTAGTCGAAGATCATTATACTCCAGTTTGGTTTTACCATGTAGGGACTCACATCTACATATATTTATTTTCCTCCCCTGTATTATATATATATATATATATATATACACACACACACACACACACACACACACACACATATATATATATATATATATATATATATATATATATACACACACACACACACACACACACACACACATATATATATATATATTTTTTTTTTTTCTGTTTCTCTAATTCAGTGCACTTATGCGTTCCAAAGAATTTCATAAAGCTCACAAGTGAGCTCATTGCATGAATTAAGATAATTACACCGCGTGTGGTCTTTGTGCCATTGCCAATGTATTGAGCGAGCTAAGGTATCGAACCGAACAGAGGCAGGACTCACAATCCTGGAGCACCGGATGGATATTGAATGCCGTTTAAAGACGACAGAATAGACACGGCTATTATTTTCTTTTACAGAGGGGCCAATTAAAAATGTATGCGTTTTCTCGACGGATATTTTTTTATCAAGGTTATGCTGTGTGGGCTAAGACATTAAGACGATCAAAATATAAATGTTTATACGGCTGGCTACTGATATAAGTCAATTGAAGCGCTTCTTGTGACGGGTATGACAGAATGAAAACCTGCAGCCTTCTGGTTTAAAATGAGCCGCACACACACCGGTCACACTGCCAGCCCTGACCGATAATTCTGTTTTTATCAGAAGGTTCTTTTTACACTTGGTTACAATACCTCGCCATGATATAACCACCAGTGTAAAGCTGGAAGGATGAAGGCACTGGCGCATTGAAATACACGCTGTGCATGCATGATACTTAAATCCGTATGTTTACGGCCTCAAATCGGGGCGACATAGCTCAGGAGGTAAGACCGATTGTCTGGCAGTCGGAGGGTTGCCGGTTCAAACCCCGCCCTGGGTGTGTCGAAGTGTCCTTGAGCAAGACACCTAATCCTTAACTGTTCTGGCGAATGAGAGGCATCAATTGTAAAGAGCCTTGGATAAAAGCGCTATATAAATGCAGTCCATTTACCACTTACCAAATTGACTTCCTCAGTTGATACTGCCGGAATGTTTGTTGGCTCATAAGAAAGCACTGTGGTTAACCGGATCCATTTCTCACTGCAGCACACATGAATCATTTGGAACTGGAAGCTGGGGGTTGAAAACTACAGAGGAAGGCATGAAATAGTGTATGCCATATATACCATGGCACCAGCTTACAGCATAAAGCCAAGAGATGTTTGAGGATAATCATGAATATAACGTCAGTGAATTTCAGCTCTTTTTCAGTGAAGTGCTAATTAACCTGCTATTCATCTGTAGTCAGCACCATGTAGCCTAATGAAAAAATAATGAGTCATTCTAAAAAGGACCCATTTTTCGCTCTGGGGAAGACCCAAATTTGACTTTCCCTTGAAGTCATAATTTACCTCAAGATGGTTCATTACTGATTATTGTTATGGATAAAGTCCTTCAAGAAAGCAACTACAGAAGAAAAATATGTGCAAGAAAAATACTTGGTGTACCTAAGTGAACCATTCCAATGCTTAGGGTGAATAGTTTTGTTGGATTTTTTGGATGGAAATTAGTGGACATTAGTGGGAGAGTGGGGTCTAATCAGCCCCCAGAAGACTCCGAGCTGCAATGAGCTGACGATCATTGACTTGAACCGAGCGAAAAGATTCTGCTTTCAAGAGCAAGTCTGACAGTGTAAGATTTCTCTTCCCATTTTTGTTCCATGTTGGCTCGTTCTTCAGTCGCTATCTCCAGATACTTCTGGATCATGTTCTGCTCTGTTCCTTCCATACTCCACAACCCCATGTCTCTCAGTGGTATTTGGGTAAACAACAGCATGTACATTTAATTGAAATCCACAGAAACCAAATTAAAAAATGTGCCGGTGTAGCTCAGCTGTGTGGGACTTCTCATGTCTGAGTGTGATGCTATCTCACCGGAGGCAACCAGGCGGAAACCAATTCCAGTTTTCCTCAGAAAGGGTACGCGATAAAAGGGTGTTGTGACCTTTTTATGCATTCATAAAACGTGAAGGCTCACAGAATAAATATTTTATACGGGATATGCGGGGTCACGTGGCACAAATGTATGGCTTTGTGTTACCCTGGTGTTATACACTTGCCGTAGAAGGCTATGCGCAACGAAGATAGCAATTTCTCAGAAATGTAAAATGACGTAATTTCAACAATGCAAATTACAGAACCTGCAAGCCAGTGTTTTGCTTCTAAACAGATGGGGATGAGATTGAAGTTGATTAAATTTTGATGCAGTATGCCCATACACAATGACAAACAGAGTATAGTACTTTTGGTGCTGAACCGCTTTGTCTAATGCTTTATTTGCATCATTTGTAGGTATTTCGCTGTTGGGTTTGAGGTATTATGTACAGTGATTCTTTCTCTAGAAATGTACGATATGTTGTTTTGCTGAATGTATATACGGAGCATGAAGTTATGTTCAGTTTTCCTAGCCTATTTGTGAATCCTTTTGGGATTGCTTCCCAACACCACCATTATTTGTAGAAGTCTGGTTGAAAATAACTCGACTTCAACAAGCAGGACAGATGAAAATTCCTCTTTCATTGGTTCTCTGGCAAGACATGATGGTTTGCCTCATCTCCTAATACAGCATGCAGAACCCAAAGGCTGATCCCATTGCCAGCTCCGGTAAGGAAATACATTTATGATACATTTATTTTTTAACCAGAGCAAATTTCTGTACGTAGCTCATGTTTAAAAAAAAAAACAGTTTGTTTATATCTAGTTTAAACATGTAAGCAGCACACGTGGGAACTTGCTTCTGGTATTCAGAGCGTGACTTCTCCAGAACCACACCACACATTCGCTTTAGAGCTGTAATTCTTTTGCTGCAACGTTACTGCTGTGCAGTGGCAATGCGTTTGGGACAAATTCAGAGTTCAGGGGGCACATTAGCTTCTTCCATTGCGGAAGACAGTTAGTGTTAAGAGACCGTAGCACGGATCAGTAAATTACCGCTTTGCCGACCTCGCAGTGTGTCTTTCTGCACACTGTACTAACCTCCCTACGTTTGTCTCCCTGTAGACAGTGGTCAGTGAATAACATGGAGTGCTAACACTGATTTTGCCATGTTAAGAATTAAAATCCGCATTAAAGTTTAGGAGGAATCCAACAGCAGAAACATGCTGAGAGTGAGACGGACAGGAGACAGATTTGAGGGGGGTTTGGGGGAGGGGGGGGAGGGGTGATGGACGGAGATTGCGCCGGTTGTCTCACGCGATTCCAATGACAAGCATGCGGTCATTCCCATAAATCCCGCCTTGCTTACAAACATGTCAGGCTCCATTTTGCCATGGCAACGTGTGTCATGATTCAAGCCGTCGTTTACACGCTCAACACTGGCATGTTCTCAGACGCGTCGTACGAGGGCCGTCGCTAAGGAGCGTGTTTGTGAAATGGCCTTCTGTTCGCTTGAGACGGGGCCTGCCTACAGCCTCGCTTCAGGGGCTCCTGAACCTCTTCTTTCAAACTCCAAGCTGGGTGAGGTTCCCCTGCGAGTGGAGAAGCTTCTGGAGTGAGGCTACAGACAGACCTAGAGGGTTCGCTCTCCCATTGACATTTCTCACTGACTCCAGATGCCCCTCAACGGAGAAAGCAAAGAGGACAATAGTTCCAATAATTGTTCTTTCAGATAGCCACATATATCACAGTGAGAGACATTTTATATTTGAAATCAGTCCTGTTGTGTAGTTAGCCTCCCATCTGAAGTTGACTTTTTTTTAAACTTGCGTTCAATGTTTCTCATATAACTGTTTTTAAACTTTATGCAATAGTGATTTGTTAGGAAGACTAAAATGAATGCGCAAATTTCAAACCAGAAATATATACATTTCTTTATAGGACTTTTTCAAAGAAGGAAGGGGATAGTCTGGTTTATACAAGTTAAAGCAAATCATTTGGATTTTGTTATTCTGTATGGAGACTGAGACATTATTTACATTTATGGTTTGAGTGTTCTGGTATTGCAGATTTACAGTTTGTATTGCCCCATATAGAAAAACTATAGTTTTAAATGCTAAATTCAATCTGGGAGCAACACTTGTTCTTAACAACTGATACATCTAAAAACCTGTCAGTAGTTCTATCACCAACACATCAAGAGAACCTTCTGGGGCTTCTTGGAGTATAGATCCTTGAAACACGTTCTCTTGACTCAGTGTGTATACCAAACCTGATGGACACATCTCGCGCATAATAGCAATGTCTTCGGTTTAGAACCAGCACAAAAGACTCTGTGCTGGTTCAAGATAACAGGAGAAATAAGGTCAGCAGTGCCCTCGGGTAGACTGGCTTGGGTGAAACCGTCTGATGCGGCCAGTTTTTCCTCCTGAAGCGGCGCAGTAAATGCACTAAGATAATATTGGCCAATCACATTGTTGCTACTGTTGCCACAGTTAAAATGCTGCTGTTTAACGTTCAAAAAGGTCCTTAATAGTCTCAGCGCTCATTAGGGCCCCGTCATTGTGGATAGGCTACTAATTCCTATAGCCTTTCCACCGTCTAAACTAAAGGCGAATTTCCTTTGATTCTGTTTACCGTTTGAATAATACCGTTTTATTTTATTTATTTCTTTATTTATTGTTTCTAAACAAGACAACACATTTACTGCATACTTAACGATCAAATACATTTTTACCATTATTAAGATGAGATTCACCCTTTTTGGAGGTCATTTTGTCAATAGATTCATAATTCGCATAGAAAAAATAGCACATAGGCTACATGAATAAAAAATCCAACGTTTTCACAAGCCCTACTTTTCATAATAGCTATATTAAATAAACCAGCGATAGGGAATACAACCAATTTAAACGATTTATCTTTAATTAGGTACATGTTCTCGTCGAATTTATCCTATGGCACCGAAAACTACGTGCGAGTGTCAGTCTTCTACAAAAGTGAGTGTCATGTTGGCTAGATGCAGAGCACATATAGTTAGCCGGTTGTTGAAAAAAAGGACGTTGTTTCCCTATGAATGCATAGCCCACTGTTAAACGAGTGGGGACGGTAAGGGAAGCAAAAACAACGAATTGTAACACGCAAGGTTGGACATGGTGTATTTTAAGGACTGAATTGAGCTCCCTTTAGATTCCTAATACCTACTCGGTGATGGTGCCGTGAGTTTCATTGTGGGAAAGGCTCCTTCGGAGGGCGGAACGGAGAGCTAAAGGCTTTTCTCAGTTGGACCTTGCGAGAAGAGCAACATATATTTGCAACTGGCGACCAGTGTGATGGATAGAACTCGCGTTGAAACCGAAAGATGGCAAATACATCAAATCCGAGGACTTCACTTTTAACGGAGTAAAGATTATACACACGCCAGTTAACTCGCCAGTAAAAAAAAAACGAGGTAAGCAATAACCTGTTGTTGAGTTCTGTAGTTATCTCGGGTGAAGATGTGTGAAAACGTTATTTCGTGTGAAAACGTAGCACTGGGATAATGCACACAGAACGCTGGATGTTTTTTTAATTTTTTTATTTAAGTTTAAAAAAGGGTAACTATCCATTAACCATGGTGCTAACATGCAATATAGGCTACTAACCAAAGATATTGAGAAAACGCATAACGTGTCATGGTGCTAAAGTAAAAAGTACACATTGATCTGTCTTTAAATAATCTATATTTTGTTTCAGGGTTTTTTATTCCAGTGTATATCATGTCACATAATATAAAATAAAAATGACGCTATAGGCTATTTATATATAAATGTGTCTACATTCGTGCCACTTATGGGGTAATTGTAAATAAATTTATAACAATAGTTGAGAGCGAGTATTTAGAATTATTATTTGCAATAAAAATAATTGATAATTTTAACTGAATTCGAGGGACCTTGTTTGCGAGAGACGTGATCAGCGCCACCCTCTGTTGAGAGCAACGAACAATCATAGCTTTCCTATCCGGTCTGATTTTACATATTATTAACCGTAAATTTAAACTTTATGAATATCAAGAATCATTTAGTGAAATTTTGATTTAATACCATGAATTAACATTTATGGTTAGTTTATGCTATGGTTAGTTTATGCTCTCTCTCTCTCTCTCTCTGTCTCTCTCTCTCTGAACGTGCACACAATTAAATTGTCATTTATATTCTATTTCATTGTTTACCTATGGGCGTGACACACACACACAAATATAAAATGAAATACAGTGAAATATATTGCATCAGTTTGACTCTTTTGCATGGCACTTCCTCTGAAGTGATGCAATACAATCTTGAAATGTACGCAGAAGCTCAGAGGTTTATTTCTTTGTTTACTGGCATTGAATGTGCACCTGAATGTGGTTCATTTTGCAGTCAATCCACGATTAATCGCCACTTTTTTTCCCGCATGATATGGACCTGGAAGCCTGACTTCCATTGCCTGGTGCTCTGCCTCCCTCTGGCCAGGCCTCAACCAGGTGGCCTGTGCGCCTGCCATCTTATTTGCTCTTCACTGTGCTGTTGACACTCCAAGAGCTTTGGCAAACAAAGTACCACGGCTCTAAAGATGAATATGACATATTGCAGCTGGCCAGATTGAGCTCAGGGGTGGATACATCGCTGTCTCCCATGGCCACCACTATCACGATGGTAAAAATATATGGGCTGCAGGAAGCATCTTTAATTATTTTTTTCGCCGGCCATAATCCACGGTCAAAGACAGCATGCCACGTCAAAGACGTGGGCGCTCACGGACTTGGTGTACATATGAACCGATTTGTGAGACGTACGCAGCGTCCTTATCGCGTCTCCACAGGTATAAATCCCGCCCGGCGTCATCTCTGATCATTTATGGCTGCACGGCGCTCGCCTCCTGACTCATCCCAAAAGAGGCGGTTAGAAACCTCAAAGGTTTCCGTGGGTAGTACGGCGTAAGTCATTTGGAAAAAAGGGAAATGTCACTATGCCCCCCCCCCCCCCCCCCCCCCCGCCACCACATCTGTGAGATATCTTCCTGCTCTTTGCAGTCAGGATGTGTCACCAAATGCATGGCCCCCCTCCCCCAATGTTCATTCTCAAAACATCCTTCAAAATTATTAACGTGATTAAGCGGCAGATTCAACCGGTGTTGTGTGACTGGATTGAGCGTTGAAGGAAATTGTCCTGCCTGTCTCTCCGAGGCATCTTCGGTTTAGCTGTGCCTTAATGGCCCCGCCCACTTCCCAGTTGATTGACACTTAGAAAGGGTGCGTCACGCGAATGTGAATCACGACCCGGCGCTGCGACGAGTGACGCGGCCGGGTTGTCCCCCCTGCGTTACATCCAAAGGCTCTCTGCAGCCCCTCTGCCAGCACCTGCATTAGGAGCCCTCTCGCTGCATCCAGCTGCTGCTGCAACCCCTCTGCCAGCACCTGCATTAGGAACCCTCTCGCTGCGTCCAGCTGCTGTTACCTTACTGCCAAATTCGTTCGGCCTGAAAAAAAAACAGAACGGTGCTACCATCAGGAAGCTTTGTGGCGCTGAAAGTCCCGCAAAAATAAAAAAAATAAAAAATGTGTTGGGCCGTCTCAGGACCTTCTAAGGGCTGCGGCACGTTCAGCCAACCGCGAACGCGAAGCGTCGGCCGCGGCTTGAAGTGAAATTTGCTCTCCCCTCCTTTTCCGCAGTCTCGTTTAGAATTCCGTCTGTTCGCGCGCATCTGCTCATGAGGTGATGTATTTTTAGCAGGTAACACGTTGGGAAACGCCTATGAAGCAGCGTGGATGCGCTGTAAAAAGAAATCAGCACAGCAGGCTCTATTTTTAGTTTAGAGTTATTCCGTGTGCATTGTGAGGCGAAGACAATGCACAATGGTCAAGAGCAACAAGGCTGACGTCAGCAGTGTTATGGCTTTGGACATGTACTTTCCAGTATGTGAACCGTCGGTTAAGTGTGGATGTGTGAATGTGGATGTGGGAACTGAAATTAGAACCAACTTGATGAGCGACCATCGCTCACATCTCCCGGTCACTAAATTGGACCTTTAGAGCCGATCCTTTGAAATTAGAAAACGGTTTAATTGTCAGATTCTGACCTTTGACCTTCAGAACAGCCTCCTTCCACAATTGACCATTTAGAATGCTAATCGTTCCCCCCCCCCCCCCCCCCCCCCCCCCTGCTGTTTTAATTGGTTGGCTTTGAACACACTGGAGGCAACAGGAAGCTGTGTTTTATCGTTAAGATGGCGGGGGCGGTTTAAGGCGTGTCCGAGGCTAATGGGAGTGGACACGGCGAGCCGGGGAGAAACATGCTGGAGGCGAGCCTCAGAATGGGTCGTGCTAAGCGGCCTGTTGTGGGGATCTGTCTGCTGTCAGAGGCACCAGCTGCCTGCCTTATCTCCCAGCTCTGCTGTAGGCTGAGGATGTAACATCAGGTGTGTGTGTGAGAGAGAGAGCGTTTGTGCGTGCGTATGTGTGTGTGTGTGTGTGTGTGTGTCTGCGTGTGTGTGTGAGTGAGTGAGTGAGTAAGAGAGAGAGAGAGAGAGAGAGTGTGTGTGTGCGCGTGAGGGAGTGAGTGTGTGAGTGAGAGAGAGAGCGTTTGTGCGTGCGTATGTGTGTGTGTGTCTGCGTGTGTGTGTGAGTGAGTGAGTGAGTAAGAGAGAGAGAGAGTGTGTGTGTGTGCGTGAGGGAGTGAGTGTGTGAGTGAGAGAGAGAGCGTTTGTGCGTGCGTATGTGTGTGTGTGTCTGCGTGTGTGTGTGAGTGAGTGAGTGAGTAAGAGAGAGAGAGAGTGTGTGTGTGTGCGTGAGGGAGTGAGTGTGTGAGTGAGAGAGAGAGCGTTTGTGCGTGCGTATGTGTGTGTGTGTCTGCGTGTGTGTGTGAGTGAGTGAGTGAGTAAGAGAGAGAGAGAGTGTGTGTGTGTGCGTGAGGGAGTGAGTGTGTGAGTGAGAGAGAGATTGTGTGTGTGTGTGTGTGCGTGCGTATGTGTGTGTGTGTGTGTGTCTGCGTGTGTGAGTGAGTGAGTGAGTGAGAGAGAGAGAGTGTGTGTGTGTGTGTGCGTGAGGGAGTGAGTGTGTATGTGTGTGTGTGTGTGAGAGTGAATGAGTGAGAGAGATTGTGTGTGCGTGTGTGTGTTTGAGGAGGGGTTACTCAGCAACGAGTACCAGCTGGTTTTGGCAACACACGCAGAGGCAATGGTCTGGCTTCAATAAACATTTGTCCCTATCTTCGCCCCACATTTACATGCTAATGTTTATCATTTTCCCACACAAACGCAGTCTGGCGAAGTCATCAATCACCAAAATTAACTCGCCAAACTACGTTTGCGAATTGACAGTGAACATATGTGTTTGTTTGCTTGTCAAGGGCAAACGTTTATAGAATCCATGCCTCAGAGTATTTAGCGAGCCTCAAACATTAGATTTGTAGCGCAGAATCAGGCTTCCGACATAAGAATCCTCTTATTGGAACAAAAATCTAATAAAAATCGAATAAGCTGAATAAATGGAGAAACGGAAGCCAGGTATCTCAGGTTCTTTGAACTCCTCTTCCTGCCGACGCACACAAAAGAAAAACAATAAAACTGTCATCCTGAAGCCCCTCAAAATCAGTGTGTAGTGCGCTGGACTCGACAAGCGTGAACGCAAATGGGACACCTCGCGTCAACTTAAAGTGTTTTAAGCACGACTCTTTTCTTTTCAACCGCCAGAGATTTGTCACTTTCTGTGAATAATTTAACGTGGCGCCGTTATAGCATTTACGAAGAGTGTGAAATCACGGGCTTCAAAGAGAGAACCTCGGGTGAGAAACGAAGCTGTTGCAATAACTTTAGCAATATATTACATAGTTAACAACTAATGCATACAATATGTGTTTCAACTAACTACATACTGTTATGTGCTCACAGGGCAATATCACCAGGGTGCCTTTTAGTGTCCTCAATATAAGGTATTCTGATTTGATGTACATTGTAGAGCAGTACCCTATCAAAATGTTCCTTATTAATGAGTGAGCTTTTATGGTCATATAAACCTAAACACATTGGGCCTCATTCACAAAGCATGTGTACGATCTCATTTGATCGTAAACCTTTTCGTAAGAAGATTTGGTATTCGTCATTTTTTTTCGTATCTGTATTTGTTTGTGGCTGTTTCATTAGGCTAATCACATGAACAGGATTACGCATAAAATTTACAAATAGTCAACATTCATCATCTCATGCACCTGGGATACGCACAAAAAAACAGGTCTGCACATGTGTCATGAATCCCATATTGGTTTTTCATAGGAACAATATTTGCTGTTCACTCAACTTCAATGAGAGCACAAAAGTGAACAAATCATAAAATAAAATAAAAATGTCCTCATTTTCTTATTTTTAAGTTGTGTGTGTCCTTAAAGTTGCTGTCCAACCTGTCATATTTTAGTATCTGCACACTTAAGAAAATACCCTTTTTATTCAATGATATCACAGCTGAACAGCAGTAGTAACAAGTCAGTATCTACACTTCATACCACCCAATTTTACATCATGTGTTGCTTGCTTAATGTGGTCCAGTCTATATGCTATATAGGTTTATAGGTCCACCCTGTGAGGCTAAAATACAGGGGTAGTTTCATAATTTTAAATGTCATAATTTGAAAATATGTTTCTCAAAGAGGACAAAATCCACTTCAGATATTCACCATTATTCTAGCCTTGTCACAATCACTTGGAGTTCGGTTGCTAATTTTAGCTCAAAATGTCCATGCTGTCATTGGCCACCATGTCGTCAAATACACCGGGGCTGGGTGGACGTATAAATCAAAAGCACGAGTGTGTCATATTTATAATCACATTATATTATAAGTTTTTAATTTTTAATCATGCCTGATGGACAGATGCAGTGCCTGAATCCAGAGCCACAAATACACAAATAAAGCCAATAAATGCTCTGTGCAAATGAAAACATCCACATGGAAGTATGTGGAAAAGCAGTTAAGGTGAGCTGTAGGCCAAAAAATCCTGTAAGTGAAGTTAGAGGTGACATGAATGTCAACGATGTTAGGGGTATTTAGAACAATCTGTTCAGCTTTCTATGGTCAATATCAAATGCCACCACCAAGTGTTTACCCCAAGGAGAGAAGCCAATAAAAAAAATGATACACGCATTTGTAGGGACAAAGGATTGAAACTGCTTTTCCAAATACAGTTGCTACAAGGTAGCGATATCTACGTTAGGTTCAGTGAATGGTCCCCGTGGGTCAAATCGCTATTAGGATATCATTTGCGCTGATGACGTCACTCTGCAACTTTACTTTTCACGCGTAGTTAAATGTGCTCATGCGTATGTATACCTGGAGTGAATGTGCTAAAACAGGGTGGAGTTCTCCGTGTGATTTACTCAAGCACGCATTCATTTCAGCTCCCCTCTTTGCCTGAGAATTTTTAGAACTGCTGAAAGCAGGTGGTAATTTGTTTGTGCCATAGCCAGTAGCTCACGCGCAGGTGTCGGGCTGTATGTACGTCCTCGGTTGTCAGATCAGTTTTCACAAACGCATCTGATGCACGACACTCTGGAAAGGTGATGATTTGTCATTGCTGTCCACGCTGTCCGTCCTTAGTCCACCCTGTCACACCTGTGGCCACCCTATAATCTTGGGTTTTTTTTTTTTTTGGTTTTTTTTTTTTATCAAAATTTTATCATGTGATCAAATATCAATATAATTTGTGTAGCATATTAATGAATTTGAGGGGCCCATCAATATATGCTTAAAAAGTTAAGCTGAATATCGTTATTTTTCATTTTTATTAAAAATAATTCTTCAGAAAAGCACACAGTTTACACAAAATTGATTGTTTGCTTATAATTTGATAGCAATAAATGAACATGATTGGGACTCAGTATGTTTATGAAAATACAATTATTATAGTAATCCGATGAAAATACTTTCAATCTGTATATGTCCCCGACATGGTGTAAATATCTCATGGTTTATTCAGTGAAAATATGCTTGTAATTATTTGAGTGTCTAAGCCAAACATTGACCAACGTGTTTTTCCAGAACCCTGATGTTTACTCTCTGCATTTGAACCTAAATGGAATGTCAATTTTTGACAAATTTTGACAAATTTAAAGATTTTGTGAAGCGCCAAAGGCACCGTATGTTGATAATGACCTTCCCATGATTACAAATTTAAGGCAAAATGATTTCATTTACAGTGAAATGTTTAGTACTTGCTTGCATTAAACTTGTGAATGCTTATCAATGTAACGTTCATTAGAATAAATCTACACTTAAACAAGTAAATCAGAATTTATCATACACACATCAAATGCATCAGAAGTGGGTTCAGTAATTTCAGTAACAATCACATTGTCTCTGACATACATCAATGTCGGCCATGTTGCATGAATCAGTTCTCTGCCAGCCAAATGTAGTGCACTTGTACTGACTAAATCCTGCTTCAATTATTCATATGATGAAACATTTAATTGCCTGACTAAATGCAACATTCAGACGATCCATTTAGCATATTTATTTAGGCTTTTGCTCATCTAATTAACTGAATAAATGTTCTTGTGCTTGCGAAGGGCAGCTTAATTAATGTAGAAACGATTTTAAAATGTCTGAAAATTGTACAATGAGAAGAGGAATTTTCGGATGAGGAACAGGTTGATTATCCCGCTTGACATTCTGCGCACGGCGTTTCCTCCGTCCAGCGGTGTCCTGACGTGACCTCGCCGTCGGCGGAGCGGGCGGACGGAGGAGCGGAGGATGTGTTCGACGGGGCTGGAGCGGCGGAGGCAGGCCACGCCCTCCCAGACGCCCGAGGGGAACGTGGTGATGAGCTTCAGCTTTGAGAGCTACCAGCTGGAGGACGAGGAGTGCCAGGCCAAGGAGGTCCCGGACAAGGGCATCCTGACCTTCACAGAGCCAGGTGAGCTCGCAGAGTAAAGAGGCACCTGATGAACAGTGGAGTCCTATGAGATTTTAGAAAATCCTGTAAGACGTTGTTGTAACTGTAGTGCATTGTATTGAATTTATAATGACTCTCATCCAAAATTGCATAAGATATTGTGCCACTGTCCATCGTCCAATTGTCCTAGCATATAGGGGTAATCAACTTCAAGTGTAAATCCACAAAGGCGTTGTCTTGGCCAGGGCTGTGCAACCCTGCTCCAGGGGATCTCCCATCCGGAGGGTTTTCACTCCAACCCTAACAAAGCACACATCATTCAGCAGCTGGAGATCTACCATCCTGTAGGTTTTCACTCCAACCCTAACAAAGCACACATCATTCAGCAGCTGGAAATTTTGTTGCGCTGCTGATTAGCAGAATCAGGCGTGCCAAATTAGGTTTGAAATGAAGATCTACAGGATATATCTTCAGGAACAGGGTTGGGCAGCCCTGGTCTAGGCTCCATAGAATGTAGAGTATACTGTAAACTGAAATCCTATAAGATGGTGTCAAAACTCATATAGGATGTATTGGGCTAATCTACTGTAAATTAAAGTCCTATGAGAGACTGTCGAAACTCCAAAGTATATTGGGCTAATCTGACTGAATTGACAATCCTTTCAGAAAATGTCATAATTCTGTTATAAGTGAATTGGGCTAGTCTTGCTGTAGTACATATTGGGCTAGTCTTGCTGTAATGCATATTGGACTAGTCTTGCTGTAGTACATATTGGGCTAGTCTTGCTGTAGTGCATATTGGGCTAGTCTTGCTGTAGTGCATATTGGGCTAGTCTTGCTGTAGTGCATGTTGGGCTCGTCTTGCTGTAGTGCATTTTTGGCTAGTCTTGCTGTAGTACATATTGGGCTGGTCTTGCTGTAGTGCATATTGGGCTAGTCTTGCTGTAGTGCATTTTTGGCTAGTCTTGCTGTAGTAGATATTGGGCTGGTCTTGCTGTAGTGCATATTGGGCTAATCTTGCTGTAGTACATATTGGGCTAGTCTTACTGTAGTACATATTGGGCTCGTCTTGTTGTAGTGCATATTGGGCTAGTCTTGCTGTAGTACATATTGGGCTAGTCTTGCTGTAGTTCATATTGGGCTAGTCTTGCTGTAGTGCATATTGGGCTAGTCTTGCTGTAGTTCATATTGGGCTAGTCTTGCTGTAGTGCATATTGGGCTAGTCTTGTTGTAGTACATATTGGGCTAGTCTTGCTGTAGTACATATTGGGCTAGTCTTGCTGTAGTACATATGGGGCTCTTGATGTACTATATATTAGGCTAGTCTTGCTGTAGTACATATTGGGCTAGTCTTGCTGTAGTTCATATTGGGCTAGAATTGCTGTAGTATATATGGGGCTCTTGATGTACTACATATTAGGCTAGTCTTGCTGTAGTACATATTGGGCTAGTCTTGCTGTAGTACATATTAGGCTAGTCTTGCTGTAGTTTATATTGGGCTCGTCTTGCTGTAGTTCATATTGGGCTAGTCTTGCTGTAGTACATATTGGGCTAGTCTTGCTGTAGTGCATTTTTGGCTAGTCTTGCTGTAGTACATATTGGGCTCGTCTTGTTGTAGTGCATATTGGGTTAGTCTTGCTGTAGTTCATATTGGGCTGGTCTTGCTGTAGTACATATTGGGCTAGTCTTGCTGTAGTTCATATTGGGCTAGTCTTGCTGTAGTACATATTGGGCTAGTCTTGCTGTAGTACATATTGGGCTAGTCAGGTTGTAGTACATATTGGGCTCGTCTTGCTGTAGTGCATATGGCAGATCTGCTTCTCTATCTTGGCGGGTCCTGTAGGAGTGCACCTGAGAGTGCCAGCATGTTGGCACAGCCGGTGCTGACTGCAGCGTCTCGCCCACGTGCACACACAGCTCAGACAGGCCAGAACCAGAGGTAAAGTAATAATAAATCAGTATTAAACATTTAAACTACAGACAATTTAGTACTTAAAAGGCTGAGATTTTCTTCTCTCTAAAGCCCTGCAGTAGTCTAGGCGTGGAGGCACTGAGGAATGACTTAAGCCCATTAATGTTCAATGAATTCCCTAATGGGGACATGCTTGAAAAGGATCCACACTCAGGAGAAAGAAACTCAGCTTCAGGAGTGGAGGTTTCCTTAAAGGTCACCGAAGGGTCACTCAACAAGGAACTGCCAGTGCCTTTGTAATTATGGTTTTGTATAGATATCTGGACAGGGCTTTGTATTATTAAGTTCAAGCTCGCAGCAAAGGCAATGCGTTTTTGAAGATTGAACCTTACATGAGACAGATGAAAAGGGGTTTTGAGGAATTTCTGGTACTGTGTGGCCACCCAAACAATTTTTTGGGGATTTGTTGACAAAGTAATCATTATCTTGTAAGTTACAAATGCATGTTTCCTGGAGTTTCTGGATTTTCACAAAATGGATGAGGATAAGGACACCCAATTGGAACTGTATGAGATTTCAGCAACTGAATATCTTTGGCATGCACCTGTAACTACAATTTAATTCACTTAAAATCACTGTATGTTCATTGTAAATGTATATGTCTTTAACAGTGACCCAGATTCATCGCCTTGAGCCATGGCATTGTCCTAATTAGGATAAAATGTTGGATATATGCGAGAAAGAGCTTAGTAAGCATTCATCTTACACACTTGTTTGTCTTTTTTTTAGCAGTGACCCAGATTTCGTTCCTTACGGAAGTATCGTCCTTGTCGGTAGACATTTAATACGTGTTCTCCTGAAGGCTTTAGAAAGACAACAATGCGATGAGCCTGCCTTCTTCTCCCGGTGTCTGCGTTAGCCTTTGAAGAGCCTGTGCCCGACGACCGTTACCATGGGATCTACTTCGCCATGCTGCTGGCTGGAGTGGGTTTCCTGCTGCCCTACAACAGCTTCATCACCGACGTGGACTATTTACACCACAAATTTGAAGGTGCGCATCCGCAGACGCGGCTCTGCTGTGCGTATAACGCTGTCTGATGAACGACCGGTACTTCACCCGGCGACGCTAGTTGCGTTAGCCTGTGTTGACTTTCAGCTCTGTTCTGTCTCTAAGGCAGCTGCCATGAGATTTTTTTCTTTTTCTAAACTGAGAAAAGGCAGAAATGTTTGTGTCCACTGAAGTCTTTCATCCTGGAACACAGTCGAAAGATTTACTGAAATAAATGTGTAAATGTGCTCAATTGGTAAGGCTGAACTTTCAAACATTGGCTTAGGGAGAACGTTCCATTGTCAGGACTCAGACACCAGTCCTACTAAGGTGACTCAGAGTGCTGATATAGGATCAGTCTTTCCTTTTAGCTCATAATGGAAAATGTTTGGACGTGTTAAGGAGAAAACTGATCTTGGATTAGCTCTCCTACTCTGAGACACTTCATGAATACAGGCCCAGGTCCTTTCAGTCTAGTTGAGCAAATCACATCCAAAAACACATAAACGTAAAAAAGTAGAGCAGTCTGATTACACAACATTGGTAGATCGTAAATTGTATTCATTTTTTTGTGATTTTTTTTATAATTATATATTTTTTATAATAATGCCTGAATCCCAGAAAGGAACTGAAATGGGTTGAAATAAATGTTTTTTTAAATGTTCGGTCAGAGATAAGTCATTGGCCAGAGAGCAATGGAGTTGTGTAATCTTTGGTTGTGATTGGCTGGTCGCCTGGCAGGAACGTCCATTGTGTTCGACATGAGCCTGACCTACATCCTGGTGGCCCTGGTGGCGGTGGTTCTGAACAACGCCCTGGTGGAGATGCTCAGCCTGCACACCCGGATCACTGCAGGTGAGCACGTACGCTAGCACACGCACACACAGAGGCGCACACGTGTGTGCTCATACACACAGGTACATAAAGACACACTTCACAGACATGGAAGTATAAACACACACATACTGTATGGGCATAAGCATGTAAATGTACAAATGTACGCACGTCCACACGTATGTGAAAACACACAGACACACGCACGGGGCAGCGTACATGTGTACTGTACGCACACGCGTTGAAGACCCAAACACGCTCACACACGTGCAAGGTGCGGGCATTCACACGCGCAAGGTTGTCAGTCAATCCCAGTGTAATTAACTAGCGTCAGAGAGAACGGATGAAGGGAACAGGCTGTGTAGACAGAACTGTCTGTCGTGAAGCCCGTCATTACAGTCATCTAAGGAGCCAGATTGTGACACGTGGTCCTATAGAATGGTCTTTATCCCCGTAAAAGGTTTTTGTCACCAGAACGCCCCCGCCCCTGTTGCAGCTGAGCCGAAGCCCGGCCTGTCCGCTCGTCTCCTCTGGCGCACGTGCACCGGCGGCCGAATTTGCTCGCAAGATGGGTGTAATTAGGCCTTCTCTGGCTGCCGATCCCAGGGACAGATCCAACACAGCTGGCTTTAAAAGCAGATTAAAAGCAAACTAATATTTGCTTTCTCGTCCCGCACACTGGGAGTTAAACTTGCACGTATGCTAACAAAAAAAGAGAAGGGCCCATTTGGAGGGGTAGTAGCAGCGAAGCACTTTGAAGATCAGAGTCCGGTCCGCTGAAAATATGCTCTCTCTGCGTGTTGTCCACAACGATGGAGTTATCGTGCAAACGGGGGGGAAGTGGGGTTATCTTTTCGATCTAAAGGGATATGGAGGCAAGCGAGTGTAATTCCCGAGGCGCCTGCTTTCAGATGAGGAACGCTTATGAGATGAGCGGCGCACAATGCCGGAGTGCGCTGGATGGGAGAGAAACGCGCTAGCGAGCTGTTAGCACGATGATCGCTCCGGTGCTCGCCTCTTTAGCCGACGAGCGAACGTGAACGATGGCCTGTCCCCCGCAGGCTACCTCTTCGCCCTGGGGCCGTTGGTGTTCGTCGGCGTCTGCGACATCTGGCTGGAGCAGTTCACCACCAGGCAGTCATACATCATCACCCTGCTGGCCGTGGGCATCGTGGCATTCGGATGTACAGGTACCTGGTGAATTCGAAGAAGAGCACGTCGTGGATGTCTCAAGGCATTATTCTCATTAAGGGGAAACTGGGTCACCTTTGCACAGCGATATGATTGTTTAATATGTTCTGATTCTGGTCCGCCTTAATTCTGTCTGGCGACCATATCCCGGAATGTACGTTTATGATGTATGGTGTCTTGTGTCATTAAGTTGTCTGTCAATCTAAGGGGCGATAAGGGGCGACATAATAAGGGGTGACATAGCTCAGGAGGTAAGACCGATTGTCTGGCAGTCGGAGGGTTGCCGGTTCAAACCTCACCCTGGGCATGTCGAAGTGTCCTTGAGCAAGACACCTAACCCCTAACTGCTCTGGCGAATGAGAGGCATCAATTGTAAAGCGCTTTGGATAAAAGCGCTATATAAATGCAGTCCATTTACCATTTACCAATCTCATAACACAGGCACAGACAGGAAGGTGATTCCCGGTGTGCACACCACATTGTGTTCTTCGTGGTCTGACCACAACAGGCGCTCAAGATGACCTTATCGTTTCATTCGAATCAGGACCCTGGAGATGCATTCAACGATTCAGACCTGTAGCGTTCACAATGAAGCATGTTAAACTGAATAGCAGTATGTCCTATAAGGAGGGCCGTAACCGTGCAATACCTTCTCTATCCATTTTTCTTTACCAGTTCAGCAGTCCAGTTTCTATGGTTACATGGGGATGCTTCCAAAGAGGTACACGCAAGGCGTCATGACCGGAGAGAGTAAGATCATCTTTTATTCCTGTGTCACTCGGCACACTCCCTGGGGAGCCTGACATCATTAATATCAGAGCCAACGGGGAAAACATCTCAGATTCTAAAGAATGGCAAGGGGGGGGGGGAGGGAGGGAGGGAGAGAGAGAGAGAGAGAGAAAGAGAGAGAGCGAGACAGAGAGAGAGAGCACAGACTAACCATAAATGAGAATGAGAGACAGCTTAAAACTGAACTCTGAGGAATAGTGACATTTAAATTCTGGTATTTATAGTAAAGCTGATTTTTCCAGATTTATAGATATAGATAGATAGAATAGATAGATTGATGGATTGATAGCCTGAGTAAATGTCGTTTTGAAGCCACTGTATTATATTGTTTACATTGCATTTCTTTTTTCATAATGCTCTATATTTTCAGTAGATGCTCTGTTGGTTGTACTACACATATTGTTTAATCACATGATGAACTGCCTTGAGTAAGCAATATATTTATCTATTTACTGCTCTGATAAGCTTTGCACACACACACACACACACACATATATATATATTTATAGATATATATTTATAATACATTACACCGAAGCATTGTCATGAAGCAATGGTTTTATGTGAAGAATTGTACATAAATTGTACAAAAATGGTGTTTCTCCATGTTACTTCTCAGTATAAATTCGACATTATTTATGCGACGGGAACATGATATTTATGTTCCTTGCTGAATCTGGGCCTCCTCCCTCGTATTTTTCCGCCGGCGTTTTGCGCATTATCCAGCTGTAATTTACTGAAGTGATTCAGGCTCAGATGAAAGGCACAACATCAATTCCCCGCGGGGGATTTAGACATGCAAATTAGGGATCGCAAACCCGCCGCTGTATCCTCCTCGCCGAACAGCTGTCCTGGCAGATTCGCTTCGTTCTCCGGAGCAGGTAAAATGTCCCCCCCCCCCGTCTGCGTGGAGATAATTCAGTTTTCAGACTCGTTTTAGAGCGATGTCACTTCCTCGCCCCCCCGGGCAGGCACGGCCGGCGTGATCATATCGCTGAGCCGCATCTTCACCAAGCTGCTGATCAAGAACGAGAGGAAGAACACCATCATCTTCTTCCTCATCTCCATCGGCCTGGAGCTCATGTGCTTCCTGCTCCACCTGATGGTGCGCCGGACGCGGTTCGTGCGCCACTACACCGGCCTCGCCCGCCAGGGCCTGAGCGAGGTCAAGGGCCAGGCGGACTCCGGCACCAGATACCGCGTCCACCACGACGCCATCACAGAGGAAGTAAGATTTGTAAGTTTTAAAAATGTATATTTTTACGGAGTACACACAGCAGAATTATGCGTTATACAACTGTAACAGAGTGACAGACCTGGGTCAAATACGTATCTATTTCGGATTCAAATACTTTTCTGTGCTCTGTTGATCTTGCCTGGTGTAATTGAGCCTGCCAATATGACCAAAAGGCGGGGTTTGCACTTTTTGAGAGTATTTCATTGGTATCAATACACCAGACAAGATCAGTAAAGCGCAGAAAAGTATTTGAATACAAAACAAATACGTATTTGACCCAGGTCTGCAGAGTACATACGAGTCTGCACTCTGTTACGTTCATATTTGCTGCGGAGATATTTGATGTCATTCATTGTGCTATAATTTCAACCTACCAGTGAGAAAGTAAGCTATTAAAGGCTCTTGTTAGAGAACACACGTTTGGTTCGTTCCGAGAACCTTAAATGGCACCTTTGAGATATCTTCATCCCTTGAGCCCTCTATTTATAAAAAAAATAGACTGCTTGAATATGATTGATTGGATGCGTCAGGCACACGGCAGTTCGGCGGCTATTATAGGAGCGTCTGCCGTACGTGAGCGGCTGCTTAATGCGTTTCTGAGCGCGTCTCTCCGCGCTCTTTCGATTAAAGCGGGAAAAGATGGACGCGCGTAGTCACAACAGTCATTTGCGCCGCGTCTGCGACTAATCAGCGTGTGCCGTAAACAGATGCTAACGACGGCGAGGTGAACAGCAGGGGGACGTTGTCCTCGCGGGCTCGATCGCCTCCCACCCGAATCCGCTCCTCCGGATCGAGGCCGCCGCTTAACCGAAAATAGGTACCCATCCGTCACGCGTTTAACGCGCGCGTGAGGGGCCTCCCGCCGCGAACAGCCGAAAAAATGTTTCCCCCCCCCCCCCCCCCCCGCCGGAGTCCTTCGTCACGGTAACGACCGGAGGGGCCGGGGGTTTTTGGCGCAGGCGCGCGTCCATCGGACGCCCTTGTCCTCATCGTCCGCCCGCGGGCCACGGCGTCCGTTCTCGCAGCGGGACTTCAGGCCGCGTGCGAAATTCCAAAATGGATGCCTCCTGTTGGGCCTGTTTGAGCTTCGAAGAAAAGGCCCTGTTTGTTTGTGTTTTTTTTATGACAGATTGCTGGACCTGCGTGTCCTGTATTTAAATTTTGGCTGGAGATTTTCTCTGTCTGTAGAGGAGGATTTGGAGGTACCACACGGTTCGGTTTTCCATTGAATAGCCTGCTCGGGGCGACAGAGCTAGCGTTCCACCTGGGAATTTTGGCTGTCACTTTCTGGACGCAAGCCAAAGTCCTCTGGTCAAAGCGCTTTTGAGCGGAGATGCTTTGTTGAGTTTTCTCTGCAGCCTGAGGGAGCACGCGAGGGTGGGAGGGAGTGTTGTGAATTAATGAATGCGTGAGAAGTGACCGAGTGCTGTGAATGAGTGACTGACTGAATGAGTGAGTGAAATTAGCAATTGAGTGAGTAAATGAGTGACTAAGTGAATCAATGATGCTTCTGTTTCTCCAGCTGTGTAGTTAGTCAATTTATTTCCCATCAATAATGTTATTTTCTCCAAGAATCTTTGGATTTGCGAGGGTCTCAGAGTAGGAGTGCTGATCTGGAATCATTTTGAGATGCTTTGTGAATACAGGCCTGACCTGTTTTACTTGTTAATGGTGTGAAATTAATTGCTTATATATTTACACATACTTCTTAGGTCTTTCTTTTTAGCTGTTCTTAGCTGCTGTAACTGATGTGCGTACCTTTGTGGAGGCATTTGAGTGCACTTCTAAATTCACACAGGGGCATAAATCCTTTGACCCTCTTCTCAGCAAGTAAACTCATTTAGAAAATACTTGAAAATCAATTTGTACTCGAGGGGTAAAAACTTGGCTTGTTGGCTCCCAAATGTCCTCTTCAGGAGCCAGTTAAATTATACCTCTAGGTCAATGAAGTCCTCACACTTGTTACAGAACTCATTAAGTGATAAGAGATAGGCAGTCCAGTAATTATTCTGAGATAACTGGTCGCTTTTAATACTTCAGGTCTTATTAGTGAAATCTGTCAATGTTATCATGACCTGTCAGTGACCTGTTTTTCAATGTGCTTCAAAACTTTTTAATCCTTTGTTTTTGCTTTTTCCTTGATCTGGACTGCCCAGTCGTATTTGTTGGCGTGCGCTGTTGCTACCGCTTTCTCTGTTAAGTTGGGATAGCTGACACTAGCGCGTGTCTCTGGAACTGCAGGTTGCAATTCACCGGTCCACCAGAGCAGGCGCTGTGGAGTCATTAGGCTGGGAATGCCCCTGCTGGTGAAGGGACTTCCTCCCTGGGTCCAATGCTATGGCCCGGAGCTGCCCAACCCTGTACCTGGAGATCTCTACCGTCCTGTAGGTTTTCGTTTAAGCACTAATTTGGCAGACCTGATTCTACTGATTAGCAGGTCAACAAGATCTCAAGCTGTTAAATGAGGTGTGCTTTGTTAGGGTTGGAGTGAAAACTTTACATGGGGGTAGATCTCCAGGAGCATGGTTGGTCAGCCCTGCTACAGCCTGTTTTGGATCACCCGCAAAACCATAGGCTACAGTCGGCAGTGGCACAGGCAGGATTTGGTGCTGGACTGGTGTGAATACGCCATCCGGCCAGCCCAAAATCACAAATATGTTTTGTTTGCATTTTATCGGCAAAACCATAGATCGTAGCCTTTTTCATAGATTCAACATCTGAGGTTAGAAACCCTTTTGCCTGTTCCTTCTGTTTTGCCATGGAACACGAACACGAATCATTCATCCAAAGATACTCTCAAAGCGAAATTTTTCCAAGATACTTTTTCCTCACGGAGTGCTCCAGTCAGAAGTTGTGTGAGGCCGTCTGCCTTCTCTAGCGTGACTCATTTCCCTTGAGTTATTTCAGAAAACTTCTACTGCCTGAGCCCCCTTTTGCTCTCTCCAAATTAAAGTGAGTGCTTTCCTGGCCTTTCCTGCGCACATCAGACATACAGTCAGTTAATGGGCCTGTTTTTGCCAGACACAGCAATGAGGTAAGCTCGGGAGGGGCACATCTCTTTTAAAAGCGAGCGTCTTTGCTGACGGATGCTTCCTCCTTAACGTCCCGGTGCCTGCGTCTCTGAGTCCACTCTAAAGCCTGCGGAATCCTGAACACCGGTCTAAGCGGTTAGAAAATGGATGGATGGATGGAAAAATGGATGAATCTTGAACACGCTCTCATAAAGTTACGCGAGCACAAACCTGATTCATTTAACCCTTGCGTACGATGCGCCTGGTGTCACACAGCCCCGTCACACAGCTAGGCAGGCCTGGAGGGAAGCTGCCATGTTCATTGTCTGGGTAGATTCTGCTATTTCCCATTGGCTCAAGTTGGGCTCTCTTAAACAACAGGCAAACAACCTTTTTCCCTCTTTCTCTCTGTCCCTCTCCCCCCCTCGCTCTCTCTCCCTCTCTCTTTCTCCCTCTCCCCCCTCTCTGTTCCTCTTTCTCTCTCTCTCTCCCTCTCCCCCCACTCTCTCTCTCTCTGTCTCTTTGTCTCCCCCCCCCCCCCTCTCTCTCTCTCTCTCTTTCTCTCTCAGGATAATGGTGCCTTGGGAGTCTCCCCCACTGAAGCTGTTGGGACAGAGGCTGAGCTTGCAGGCGGTGGTACATATGTGAGATTTGATGTCCCCAATCCGAAAATAAAGAAGAACTGGCCCAGCATAAAGGGTAAAGGAGAGCAGTGCCCTGGGTTTGGAAGTGGTGACTGTTGATTGGTTTGCTAACATGTTCCAGTGGTTGACTATGCCTGATAGACCTTGCTCTAGAGATAATTAGTGATTTTTTTTTTCTACTGAGCAAATTCAATCTCCAGCCTAGAACTACTGGCAAAGGGTTTCTTCTGAGCATCTTCTGAGCATTCAAAAAAAGAGAGAAAGTAAAGGGTGACTGGTCCAGGTGCTGAGGTGATTTAAACTGTCACAAAGAAGGAAAGAACATGTACCGTTATGAGGAAAGTCAGCATAAACTGCTTTTGGAAGTAGTGGATGAAATTATATGGATTTTGATTGGCCCATTACTATTTTATTTTGATTCTGCATTGGTATTGCAAAATACTCCACATTCTATCCATCCATTGTCCTTCTTCCTTCCCAGACTAGAAGCAGCCATTATATTAGCCGTGTCATTACATGATCCACTGCAGGCTGTGACCCTCTGGGAAATGTAGTTCCGAACTGGCATTCCACAAACGTGGCAAGAACATATCCACAGCAATTAGCGGAGCGGGAAACAGAGCGTTGAGATGTTCTCTGCCTCTTCCACAGAAATGATCCTGCATCGCTACATAGTTTCCAGGGTGATCTGGACCTACATGCTGTCGATTGCCGTCACCTACTTCATAACCCTCTGCCTGTTCCCGGGGCTGGAGTCGGAAATCCGCAACGACATGCTGGGCGACTGGCTGCCCATCCTGGTCATGGCCATCTTCAACATGTCCGACTTTGTGGGGAAAGTAAGTCCCAGAGTTTCGGGATATTGACTGTCCCAGCCCCAAGAAAGCAGACGGCAAAGAATTTCAAGTTTCGCAATGTAGTTCCAATTAGCCACGCTCTACATACCCCTGAGACCTGGCAGAAAAAGAGTATTAAGGATTGAAATATTTTGACATGAGAATATTTTGGCCTATGACAAAAAAAAATATGTTGCAGCGAGAATATTTTCAAAAATATTTTCTTTTTATTGAATGCCCCTTGTGGTGTCAGTTTCCGCATAGTATAATATATGGCTCTTAAGATTAAGACAAGAGACTCATGTCCCCTACAAGGGACAAAAATGAATTGCCTTTGTGTAATATATTGTATGTCTACATACAAGTGGAGCTGTTGAAACATTATCACGTGGCAGTAGTAAGTAAACGTATTTGGTGTGAATGGGGCCAGCGGTAGGCGGTGCGATTGTAAGCGCGTGTGCCTGACCGCCCTCACTTCCTGTCCGTGCCCGCAGATCCTGGCGGCGCTGCCCTACGACTGGAAGGGCGGGCGGCTGCTCCTGTTCTCGTGCGTGCGGGTGGTCTTCATCCCGCTCTTCATCATGTGCGTGCACCCGGCCGAGAGGCCGGCCCTGGGGCACCCCGCCTGGCCCTGCGTCTTCTCCCTCCTCATGGGCGTCACCAACGGCTACTTCGGCAGCGTGCCCATGATCCTGGCGGCGGGCAAGGTGCCCCCCGAGCAGAGGGAGCTGGCAGGTGTGTGCGTGTGCGTGTGTGTGTCTGTGTGTCTGTGTGTCTGTGTGTGTGTGTGTGTGTGTGTGAGTGAGAGAGAGAGAGAGTGTGTGTGTGCGTGTGTCTGTGTGTGTGAGTGAGAGAGAGAGTGTGTGTGTGTGTGTGAGTGTGAGAGAGAGTGTGTGAGTGTGCGTGAGTGCGCGAGTGTGTGTGTGAGTGTGAGAGAGAGTGTGTGAGTGTGAGTGTGCGTGAGTGCGCGAGTGTGTGTGTGAGAGAGAGAGTGTGTGTGTGTGTGAGTGTGTGAGAGAGTGCGTGTGAGTGTGTGTGAGAGAGAGTGTGTGTGAGTATGTGAGAGAGAGATTGTGTGTGTATGAGGGTGTGAGAGAGAGTGTGTGTGAGTGTGCGTATGTGTGTGTGAGAGTAACAGAGTGTGTGAGCAATAAGTGTGCACATGTTAATAAGCGTGTGCATTTGTGCGTAGCAGTTGTGTGTGTGTTTATAAAGTGTGTGTGCATGTGTGCACATATTATGTTTTTGTGTGTACACACATGCACGTGTGTGTGCATGCTTTGTGTGTGCAGGTGTGCGTATTGTGTGCATAAGTTTACGTATGTATATGTTTGTGTTTAAACAGGCATGTACACTGTATGTCTATGTGTTTAACTTGCATCTGTGTGTATATTTGTCTGTGTATGTATAATGCATAGATAACAGTGGTGATAATGTAGTGGCGGTTTTCTGAGCAGGCTTTTTGTTGCGTTCTTCCGCAGGGAACACGATGACCGTGTCCTACATGGCAGGGCTGATGATGGGCTCTGCGGTGGCGTACTTTGCCTACAGCTTCACCGCCCAGGGCTCCAGCCACCGCGCGGCATGGCCCCTCAACGCCACGACGACCTCGGGGTACTGAACGCCGCGGCCGGCCCGCCGGCGCCCCCCCGGCGTCGGACCGACGCGGTGAACATCGAACGGCGTCAAGCGCAACGCAGTCACGACGGCCGCACGCACCCGAGAGAGATTTTTCAAAGACGTATCCCACAGTGCTCGGCCGGGCAACGGCCTTCAGTTCCTGATGCCCAAAAACAACCCCACCCCAACCCCCCCCCCCCCCCCCCCCCCCCCGTGATCCGCGTCACCAATGAGAGAGCTCACTTCGCCGCGCCGCCGTCTGTCGCGGCGGGCCGTCCCCCTCCCGTCTCCGTAGCTCCGCCCCCCCCATCGTGGCCTCGTGCCGACCGCTTTTTCCAGACGCCACGCCACGTGACATCGCCGGTTTCGTCTCGTCGTCCTGCGTGTCCTTTCACGAACTTTCATCGTCTCCCCCTCGCGCCTCATCGCTATCGGGACACTGCCGAGAGGGGTGCTAATGCTAACGGGCTCGGGCTTCCTCTCAGCTCAGCTCTCTCACTCGTTTTTTTGGGAGGAAAGACTTTTTGCAGGTCCGAGGAGGGGACTTAACACTAACGCCAACGCGTCTCAGACAAGGAAGAGGCCTCTTGCTGATGTCGTGAACTTGATGTCGTCCACATATATATATCTGTGAATAATAAATCATTTTTGCTTTCCTATGTTTTTTTAGAGATTCGGTGTACATTTCATTAATTCGCCATTTTTCATTTGCGTTAACTGTCGTGGCACGGACGTGACTTCACCTGTGGAAATCTGAAACATTCTGCTGTGACCTACACCTCCATCCAAACGTGGATTTCTGCAAACGGCTGCAGCAGTGACTGTATCGGTACTGGACAGAATGAGACTGATCGTGCTTGTTTTGTTCGTAATCTCCCGTCTTTACAGTGTTGGAAACGGCTGTTTGTTGAATGAAAAACTGCCCTATAAAACAGAGTCACTGTCTGCGCTCTTACGGGCAGTAAATCCCGATGAAATAGCGTGTTATTATCCGTGTGTACGCTGCAGTAAAGCTGGACAAAATATGTCTTTCGCAATTGCCTAGAATGTGCATTAATGCTCTCTGTTTCAGTGAATGACACAACGAAGCTTGTCGCAGGTCAAACAAGACTTTTATTAGGCGGCTCAACAGTACACTCTGATTGGTGACGGTAATGTGACTTTGCGCTTTTCCCCCCGCAGATGAAACCTGCTTACCATCTGGGCGTGCGAGCTAATGTTCCGCAGTGCAGGATTAATTCAAACGAACCGGATAGCCGTGGGGCTACGCTGTTTGCTCGCTCAGAAGCCGGGCTTGGATTCGCTCTGCTGAGAAGGTACACACAGCTGGGAAATATTCGACAGACCTCCTCTCCAATCAGAGGGGCTTTCATAAATTCACACCCCGGGCAAACCCGCTCCTGTCGCCCGTTATGCTAAACCTGCAGATAGCCGGTTTTAATCCTTCAGGGGTTCCTGGCGCTCGTACGCGAGCTAGGATGGCCAACAGCCATTGTGTTTTTTAAGTTTTAGGCCAAAACCAAACCGATAGAACTGAGAGAGTGTGTAAACAAGGCCCAGTTCTCTAAAACAAAACAAGTGTTTTTTTTTTTTTAACAGCAAATGCATAATGAGGTGGGGCGTTGTGCAACAGGATGCCTATCCATCCATTATCTATACCCGCTTATCCTGGGCAGGGTCACAGGGGGTGCTATAGCCTATCCCACTGTGCACTGGGTGAGCGGCGGGAATACACACTGGACAGGCTGCAAATCTATCACAGGGCATACATTCACTCACACACTCGTACCTATAGGCTATTTAGTCTCCTATTAGCCTACCTGCATGTCTTTGGACTGTGGGAGAAAACCCACACAGACACGGGGGAACACAGAAAGGCCCTGACCGGATTCGAACCCTGAACCTTCTTGCTGTGAGGCAACAGTGCTGCCCACTTTTAAATCACAACTTTGTGGCTTGGCTTATGCAGATCGGCGATGCGTCGAAGGACTAGGGCGGAGGAGGGGCAATAAATTATGATGATGTGCCCTCTAGAGCAAGAAAATTTGATAACGTGTCTTAATGAGTGCCCTTCTAGTGGAGAAAACGTGATGTAGTGCCCTATAAGGTGCCCTTACAATGGTCTAAACTTGACATTCCCTATGGGTGCCCTTCCAATGGAAAAGGGTGCCGTTATGAGGTGCCCTCTATGCCGCCCCTACATGACAGTGTTCCAAAGGGTGCCCTTTCCAGTAGAGAAAATGAAGTGCCCCTCCAGTGGATAAAATGTGATGCAGTGCTGTAAAGGGTATCCCTACATGCGTGAGAATGTGGGGAAGTTTCCTAATGGATGCCCCTCCAGTGGAGAAAATGTGATGTGGTGCCATATAGGTGCCCTTACAACGGGATAAACTTGAGGTTCCCTACAGGTGCCTTTCTGATGAAAAAAAACTCATGAAGTGCCCTCTCAGATGCCCTTCCACGTGAGAAAACACGGAAGGGCATCTAAGCATCATAGCTTTTTGCGCCCTGGTGGGGCCCCATGTCGTGCAGTAGGTGCCCTTTTTATTTTTTCGCCCCTGCCCTTCAAACAGCCTGAGTCCGCCACTGCGTCTCGCCCCAAAACCAGGAGGGCTGAGGCGCTACTTCGTACCCCCGCCCGTCTGGCGGGATCCCTAAAGCTGCTAATGCAGGCTGCCGGCTGGATCGCTCCTAACTCCGTTAAAGGGCGGCTGAAGGACAGGCTATCGGCGCAGCGAGGCGTTACGCACTTTCCCAGCGCAGTCATAACGCTGCCTCAGGCATTTTTAATAGCTCCACGGCACAGTAATTACTGTCGCACGTTTTACAGTCTCGTCATCAATCGCCTAATGAAATCATTCCAGTAAAACTCGGGCTGCGCAAATGTATTATAGAGCGTACACAATGTACATCGATTTTTCAGTTATTTTCTAGGATGTGAAGCCGTAAGGATTATATTTGTCGCTGGATAAACATACCGGTTGAATAAAAAAAAAATGTTTTAATGTATTTTAATGTTTTAAAAGCCAGCAGGAACTCTGAAAATGTTGAAGGAAAACATTCGTGATAACACAGTAGTGCAGCGGCGTCCTTCTTTTCATCAGTTGCATTAATCCAGCAGAGGGCGCTGTTGTATTGTGTATATAATCACTGCGCCCACACAGGTGCCTTGGGTAGTTCAATTAAAATACAAGCCTTTGCTCCCTGAATGAGCAAAACATTTAGAAATCAGCTTTGTGAGAGTGAAAGCAAGTGAAAGCCCCCGGACCATTTCCATGCACCAATTAGGCGCCCGTGTTAAATGCCAGCATTGAGGAAAAACTACAGACGCATTTTGAAAAGAGCCTTAGGTGCAGTTTAAAAAAATGCTTCTCACCGTTGGAAATGAGAAATGGACAGAAATAACATGGGGAAATGCAGTGTTCCTCTGGCAGCGCATTGCCACAATGCCCAGTGGCTTTATTTGATATAATTTTGCATTTCACGATTACAAAAGGGCAAAAGGAAGTCAGAAAAGGCTTGGGTGGGTGAGGGCTGGGGGGGGGAAGTGATTGACAGGGTTCTAAAATTGTCTCAAGAGGAGGAGGCGGCCCTGGGACCAAGGAGGAGGGGCCTCCTCTGGCTTGTGGGCTGCAATATTGGATGTGCTTTGCTTCTGATTGCCTCTTAATGAGAGTCCTGAATAATTCATATGCTTTTTTTTTTGGTATTGTGCTCTTTGAGATCCGAATTTATTCCGGTGACCATGTCAAATTACTCTGCAGCGCGAGCAGACGCCTGTGTCAGGGCTTGACGGAAGAGGCCTGCGCAAGAGAAATGTTTTTTTCTACAGTCCACCGAAAATATCTGCGGTTTAGCTCAAACTAAAGTAAAATAGCCTCCTGTATGTAAAGCCACAGTGTAACTCGTGAGCGGCTTCTTTCTATGCCCGCTGAGAAACAGCTGCCTCAGGAAAGCATTTTCCAATATATATTCACAGCATGCGGCCACAAACGCATGCATACGTTTCACATTTATATTTATGATATTTGTATTTTAAAATTAAAACAGTGATGCTATATTCATTTTGATTTCACAAGGAGAAAGGTGACACTGACGCTGGGGTCTAAATCAATAGATGACAGAAGCCGCCGTCGGCGGCGATGACAGAAGGTTCCATTGTCTCTGGGGCGACGCACGAGGTGGGACTGACACGCAGTTGATGTGAATGCGCTCCAGACTTCACCCGAACGTCTAACAGACTCCTAATGCAGCAGCGGCAGCCCACATCGCCCGGTGTGATTTTTGAAAGCAAGAGCGTAGGCAACACAAAGGGAGATCCGTAATGGATGAGAAGATTGAAAAATTGAATGTGAGATATGGGAGCGAGCGGCCGCAAATAACTGTAAAGATTGCTTATTAATATTTCAGACGCTCAGCGAGACCGTGTCAGAAACACGCTCGTGACTCCCGCTTGCCCGTGGGGGGTTCGCTCTCTCTCTCTCTCCGGCCGTTCCCTCTTGCATCTGAAGGCAGATTTATTCTTGTTTAAATCACGGGACTCGGCACAGACTCCTACCCAAATGAATTATGGGCTTGAAAGGCTGACCCTTGCACTCCTGCACAAAGACTGCCGATGTGTGGTTGCTTGATAGCGCTGCTATCATAGCAACATTCATTAAAGCGCTTTCTCCCACGGACGGCTACTGTGTAGGTTGGATTAAGGAATAATTGTATTGGGTTCAACAGACCTGGAGTTCTGTGATGTATATTATTATAGTAGAATTTTTACAAGACCCACCTCCCTCATACACATACACATACACACACACACCACACGCGCGCGCGCAATAAACCTAAAGCTAATTTCCCGAAACGGCTTGATTTAAATCAGTCAGGCAATTAACAAGAAACATTCAGAAGGCAAATGATTTGTATATTCTTCTTTAGACTTAGAGCCAAGGTCTATCTCAAAGATTTAAAAAATCCCATTCTTTTTCAGAAAACAAAAGCTTAGCCTATCTGCTTAGTTGTGCTGGTTTAAAAAAAAAAATCTAAACTAAAAGAAATAAGCTAGGCCTACTATAAATTTATATTTTGTCGTTTACTTACGTGATTGCTTTGGTGACACAGTCTTGAACAAAATCATAATGCGTTTTTAAATGAGACTTTTTAAATAATATAAAAAAAAAAAAAAAATAAGGGTTCTAGAAGATTCTCGAGGTTCTAGAAGTTCGTGTCACTTCATATTCGTATCTTTAGGTAGGTCACAGAGGTGAATGGGGTTTGCTAACAATAGTCCATCCAGACAGCGGTCACAAATTATTTTGAGTGAGACTTGCAGCGTGCCGATCTCGTGATTGATGGTGGCGACGCTGCCCATTTCTCTCCCTGTCCCGGTTTGAGGCAACGTGGCTTGAGTGATTTTCGCGCCTCTGGGTCAATATTCAGGCCGACGAAGCCAGAAGAAGAGAAAATGTCCTAAAAAAAACGAATCGTTCTGGTTGACTGTCCACCCGCCGTAATTATCCCAAAGCAGCTGCCGTTCGGTTTTAAATTTTGTGACGGAGCCTACGCGCTAACGCACACTGTTACGCAGGCTTGGCACTGCTGTCAAAACAGCTGCAATGCGGTTTGACGGTTGACCACACTCGATAAGACGGTTCGCTGATGCATATTGACATTTCCCCTTTTTTTTGTGATAGCGATAAAACTGGCGTTGACTCCCTCGATTGGGGTGTACATACTGATCTAGGAAGAGAGCGTTTGCTTCGGTCTCTATTACTCTCGGGTCTTCCGAGAGCAGCGACTTCTGCTCGCAGCGTACTTCGTTTTCGTGCATCGGAGCGCTCCGAGGCGTCCCTAAATCTTAAGAGGATGTGCGTCCACTCGCTGCCCGTGGCACGATAGCTCTTTCCGCTCTAGGACAGGAGAGGTTGCTGCGAAATCTTCCAGTGTTGTCAGAAACAGCGAGAAGGATGTCACTGTGCCGTCTGGTAAGTTTCTCCCACAGCACTCGCCACACAGCTGGGTACGTGTTTACAGAGGACTGGCACGTGGAGTTTAGTTCCGGGCAGGGACGTGAACCATTTCGCATGCAAACCGCATTACTGTATTAGGCCTTGTCTCGTGTGTTAGGCCAGGCAGAGTGGTACCTGTACCTGTCTTGGTCTTTAATATAGACATATAGCTTCCCTTTACACAAATTCACGCTGTCTTGTATGGATTGCTAACTAAATATGCAATACAGATGAATTTGTAGGACACATGGAGAGAAAACAAGACCAGGTTACAGCCAAGTACATGGCTGGACCTAACACACGTGATCTTCATAACTCGGCCGACCAATGGTGTAACTTCATCACTCACTCAGTCACTCACTCAGTCACAGACATTTGCGTTTGTAGGGCTGGCCCCGCTGTTGCGGTCCAGCCAAAAAATGTATGTACACTGGGTTTTAACGGTGGTTTGTCTAACCCGTCTTTCGAGTTAGTGCGCCATATTCATGAAATATTTGTACAAGTGTAAAGAGAAATCTCTGGATCTCTCCTATGCATATATGCAGACATAAAGCATGTCTTCTACATGTATAGTGTAAATACATAGATGAATATGTACATATAGCAATTTACATATATGTATAAATGTGTGGGGAATAGCTTGATGGGGGCTTGTGGTGAACATTTCAATTCAGTGGGTTTCTTAATTTAAAATAATGATAAATAATAACGATAATATCCTGAATCCAGAGCGGTCAGTCGCTCGTGCAAAGAGGGCCTCCATGCAAACGCACTGAAGGACGCTCCGCGCGGCTGCTCACCCGTTTCGAAAAGGCGAAGTGAAAAAAGGGGAGTTCCTTTGTTCTCCGTGATGAAAGCTCCCTCTTTGCCCTCTCCGCTGCTTCGTACATTAGCCGGCCCCGCAAACAAACAGCCCCCGCCTTGCTCGCCGCTGCAGGCAGAGCAAATGAACTTCATGATGAAAGAGCGCGGCTAACGGGCCAAGCTACCGCATAATTACAGCCGAGCGCGGCGCGGGATTAAAGACTTTTAGCGGAGCGCTACTTTCCTTCGCCGTTTTAGGAATAATTATCCTCCGGCCCGTTTTCGAGCAGCGGCAAGCGGGCGGGGGGAAGGCGGAAGTGGGAGACGGGGGAATGAGAAAGGGAAGTTTTTTTTTTGTTTGTTTTTTTTTTTCTCGTATCAATCTGCTGTGACTGCGGCGAGCGTGCGTATCCTCAGATGGGATGTTAACATCCCATCTGAGGATACGCACGCTCGCCGCAGTCATTATGGTAGTGAATGCGGCGGCTGTTGTCGGACCCGCTCTTGATGAATACTGCCCCCCCCCCCCCCCCCCCCCCCCACCTGCCTGTGCAGACCTGCTGCCATCGCCAGCGAGCGCAAGCATCGCTGCTGACTGCAGGTTCTGAGACGTTCGTACCATAGACGCACGTTAATCGCTGCTGACCGCAGGCTCTGATACGGCCGTACCATAGACGCACGTTAATCGCTGCTGACCGCAGGCTCTGAGACGTTCGTACCATAGACGTGCGTTAATCGCTGCTGACCACGGGCTCTGATACGGCCGTACCATAGACGCACGTTAATCGCTGCTGACCGCAGGCTCTGAGACGTTCGTACCATAGACGCACGTTATTCGCTGCTGACCGCAGGCTCTGAGACGGCCGTACCATAGACGCACGTTAATCACTGCTGACCACGGGCTCTGAGACAGCAGTACCATAGACGCATGTTAATCGCTGCTGACCGCAGGCTCTGATACGTTCGTACCATAGACGCACGTTAATCGCTGCTGACCACGGGCTCTGAGACGGCAGTACCATAGACACACCTTAGTAGACGAGTTGAGGATCTAGCCGTTGTTCTGTGACCGAGTACTTCTCTTCTCCAGTGCTTACCTGGGCTGGATATTTCAGGAAATGACACGCTGTGTAAAACCTGCTCCACCCTTATGTTATGGGCTTCAGCAAACCAAGCACCAGCAGCTCAGGCCTCTGTGCTGTCTGACCGTTACACACTTGTGTGCTAACAAGTGGAAAAATGTAAGCAAGTTACACAGCATTTTTGTGCTTGACAGCTAGTAAATAGAAGTACACTGTATGAAACATAGTCAAATAGGAAGCACTTGGTTACATGCAATGCTTAAAGTTAAGGATTAAATGCCTTGTGGTAATATATTTCACAAGGAATACTGAAAAGTAAATTATCAAATAATTTCCTGCAATTGTGAAATATAACATGTCTTTGCACTCAGAAGATAAAGTTTTTGTTTCCTAAAACAGTTTCTTACAACACTTTTAACCAAAAACAACCAAAGTGCTGTTTCTGTAAAACCGTGTTATTTAGAGCTGATCCTCAAAATGTGCTTTTTCAAACAAATGCAGGAAGCCAGAAGCAGCCATCTTTAAGATAACCGAAGACCCGACGAGTTTGAAGGTTAGCCTGCGAGTTTGAAGGTTAAATAGGACTGGGGAGTAATTTATGGGGCGAGCTTAATGGATCTAAGCGTTATCAGCGGAATCGTTTTTCATGTTTTGGATCGTCCCCCCGTCACGTTGTAAATTAAAGTCGGAGCGATTGGTCCACGTCTTCGCGCGCGGCCCCTCAGGGCGTGTGAGTCAGGCTCACCAATCATCCCGTACGACGGAGAATCAAAAGCCGCTGCTTAATCCAGCGACTGAGAGAGCGAAGCCTCGCGTCTGAGGCAGGCTGAAGGCGTTAGCCTCTCGGCTAACGGAGCGCTCGTCCGCGGTGTCGTTCGCTTGGCGCAGCGCCGTTGCCGGCCTGCAGGTGGAGCCCTTCGTTTGCGGTACGAGGCAGGCGGTTCGGTGCTCCGGAGGTGGGCGTGCTCTTCAGCGGCCCGCGAGTCCGGACGCGGACGCAAACAGCACGCGGCTGCGCGGCGCAGGTCTCTCTCTTACTTTAAACACAGCTTCGCATCACCCGAAAAAGGGTTTACAGAATCCATTTTGTTTCGACCGTTTCTCCGCGACGCACCACGGGAACTTGAGCAGGAAGTAGGCGGGCCGAGATCCGCCGGAGGGAGGCTGCAGACGCGGGCGGGGGGTCGGCTTCGCAAAAAACGGGGCGCGGCGGGAGCGGTCCTTCGTCATGTGACCACAGCGCCACACCAGAGACAGACGGCGACTGACAGGAAAACAGCGTTCCTGGGTGCCATTTAGCCGATGCGACCGCTAATGCGTTGGGGGCGCAGGGTGGGTGCGGGCGGTTTGGGGGTTGGGGGGGGGTGGTAGGGGGGTGATGGACGGGCCGACCGGACCCCACCCGAGACTCGGGGGGGGAGACTCGCCGTTCTGCCAGCCGTTCGAAGCGTGGGCGCGGTGGCATATGGGGAGGTGGACCCGCGGCCCTGAGCCGTCAATCAGCCGCGCCCGCCGAATAGGGAGGGGGCTGCGGCCGGGCGGGAGCGACCAGCGATAGGCCGCGGAAAATTTCCCAGCAGTCCTGAGGGGGCGGCGCCTGGGGAAATGACCCTCTAAGCGGGAGGCTGTCTGTCCGAATCGCAGGGAGGGCGCTGGGGACGCACCTTCGAGCAAAGCACGTAAATTTGAGTGGCTACAGCAAACATCAGGACGATATTTAAGATTTCATCTGCGTGCCTCACCCTAAGATACCATATAAGGGCATCTTGTTAAGCCAATGAATAACTTTTAAGGATTTCAATTTCGCGTTAATAGACCGTATTGTTTCCCGGGCAGGTCCTCAGCTGTATGGGACCGGCCTGCTCTCCCGGGAGACCGGGAGCCGATCGTCATGGTGACAGCTTTCCCGCTCCGTGATTGACGGCTGTCTGACCGATAGGCCTCTGCGAAGGATTGCCGGGAACGAGGAGAAGGATCACATCGCAACCCCCTCCCCTCGCTATGCGAATCGCAGCTGAGTTGACCTAGTGCGCGTTTGGGCAAAATGTCCTCTTAAACATGGATGTTACGTGCGCCGCGACGCCCGTTCATTTTGCGCTTGCTTTCATTCTCAGTGACAAATGTATATATTTTGCAGCTTCAGACCGCGAGAAAGCCATCCGAGCTGCCGGCGACAGCCTCTTCTTCTTCAGATCCATCGTCTCCTTCCCTTTATTTGCGCTCTCATTTGCACGAAGCACAAAGATAAGGATCTGCACGGGGGAAAAAAAAATGGAACGTCGATCTGAGGGTTCACTCGGGGAGATGTTAATTTTTGGAGTCGCTTTCAGACGAAGGGCGAACAAAAGCTCCTCGTAAGGCAGTCAAAATAACCGTCCGGTGTTTTTTTGGGGAAAGTAAATCTCCTCACGCGGACGACAGAAACACATGAGACGCCCCTCTCTCGGTTTATCGGTCCGAGCCGCCGTTTCGACGCGCGCGGCCTCGGCTCCGCGGCGCGGGCTCTAGCGGAGAGTCGGGCTCGCGGCGACGCCGAGGGCGGGCTGAGGGGTCGGGATTACGGGCGGGCCGCGGCGGTCGGGGGGGGGGGGGGGGCGGGGGATTGACGTGACCTTCATTTTCAGCCGAAACGTTCGCCCCCCCCCCCCCCCCCCCGAAGGATCGCGTTTCTGATCGCCGGGAGAGTTTCTACCGTTCCAGGGTTCTTCTGCCCCCCTTTTTTTAAAAATTGGGTCAAGGTTAAGTATGGCGGTGTTTAAGAGAAAAGAGAAAGAGAGAGAGAAGGTGATCACGTCCCACCGTAGACTTCTCTAATTCCGCTTTTTTGAGATTAGTGGGTCTGTAGTCTCCCAGGGCTAACGGTTTCTCAGAGGTTTCAGTTTGCTTATTAAAGAAACGCTGCCCGTCTCACTGATATTGAGTTCCAGAGAGAGAGAATGTGGTTCCCTGCTCCGTTGGGTCTTCGCTGATACTAACCATAAGCACCGCATAGGTACCGAAAGCCTACATAATGTGGTCATAAATATGAAATATGCTGCCATTGCAGCACATTAGAGATTATTACAAGTGTCATAACGCTTTCATAATGTAGGCGGTAACAATTTTGAATATGTTTTGTAAAATGTACTGAGTGCATCACTGCGATATTATGACATGAGAGCAATTTTAGGCTTTTTACTGACATCTAGTAAAAATGTTGCTGAGATGTTGGCACATGCAGGCTAATCTGTTTTAAATGTTGTGTTTGAGAAAAGGTCACATTCCAGGGAGACCCTGTGGCAGCGGAGCTGACTCTCCAGTGTCACACCTCATCTCTGGCATTGCCTCCCTTGACCAATCAGGGCCTTCGCATTAGTCACATGCTTTTCATGTGGTTTCAAAGGCCCGATTCTGCAAGCCATTTCAAGCAGGTATGAGGGTGACGCTGTTTTCCAGCGTGTGGTGTCTTTCCACTGCAAATAGGGTCAATATGAGCTGTCACTGGAAGAGGCAGGACAGCGGTGTCCTGTACCCAGAATAGCCGGAGAACAATGACACCTTTGAAGCTGACGTTAGGTCACTCGAAGGAGGCTACTCAAAAGCGCGTCCTGTTTGTAGTATGCGGCATATGAAACATTGCCAGAGCTTTAAATATTGAAGGATTGAAGTTTAGTGTGACACTCTGGGAAAAAAATAAAAATAAAAAACAGGGTTTCCCTGACGATACAGCAAACGTGTTGCTTTAGAGCAGGGGTGTCCAGTCGTATCCAAAAAGGGCCGGTGCTGGTTTTTGTTTCAGCCGAAAACTGTGACACCTGATTCAACTGATCATGGTCCTCAATCAATGCTTTGATAAGTAGAATCGGGTGTGCTAGCGCTGGGCTAAATCGAAAACCTGCACCGGCACCGGCCCTTTTCCGGGTACGACTAGACACCCCTGCTTGAGAGGGACAGCAAACTCCACACTTCTCCATGGAGCGATGTAATGTTGTGAAAGTCGCCGTAAGAATTCTAATGCAAACACTTGGATTTGACCTTCTTCATCATCGCGATCGTCACGGCCGTCTCTGGAGCCCTGACGTCGGCGTTCGTCCGGTGCCTCCGTTCCTCCGACGCTCCTCTTTCGCCAGGACACCGGGTCCACCGGATCCGGGGAAGGTGGCCCCGTTTCCGCGAAACCCGTAAACCCGGTGACGTCGCTCCTCCTATGCCCCCCCCGGCTCTCCGCGGCGGACTCCCGTGAATCGCGGCGGCCCTGTGGTTCTCCTCGGGTCGGGCTACGCTGCAGAGGCACAGCGGGTTTTATGAATGAATGAATGAATGAATGAATGAATCCTTGCATTTATGTAGCACTTTTTCGAACGCTCAAAGTGCTTTACAGTGATGAGTGGGAACTCACCTCACCCACCACCCATGTGTAGCACCCACCTGCGTAATATGCACGGCAGCCATTTTGCGCCAGAACGCTCACCACACATTAGCTAAGGTGGGGAGGGAGAGGACATTTTTTAGCCGATCCATTTGTGAGCTCCTCCTAAAGCGGTTTCGTCCTTCCCTACCGGCCCACTGTTAAGCAGGCCTCACGTGCACCCCCCGCCCCCCCCCCCCCCCCCCCCCCCCCCCCCCCCCCCCCCCCCCCCCCCCCCCGTGCTTTTCCCTTCAGCCGTACCGCAGGAGACGGACACCGTCCCACGTGAAGCCGCAGCGCATTGAAGTGATGCGTTCACGTCCTGCTGAATTGCACGCGGTGAACCCGAGTGCTTCGGTGTTGTTTGTGTATCATATTGATTTATCTCGTCCCCGGCGCTCGCTAAACGGCCCCGACCCTTTCGAATCTCCGTGCGGTAAAAATCTCAAGTTTATCTCGTGTGTAACCCTCAGTCCCTGTCCCTATAACATGACCCTCCTATAAGAAATACCCAGATTTAGAAGTTGAATGTTTTTGAAGAGAAAGGTTTTTTTTTTAGCTACTCTTTTGCCTTTAGCTACTTTGAGGCTTCCTCGTGGGGATCCTGCAGTGTTCTACTTAAACCCAGAATGGCGGCCCTTTGGGACAGGCTTCGCGCGAATCGTTCGCCCCGAGTCGCGTCTCGAGCGGCGGTGAGGCCGGCTTTCTGCCGACCGCACGAAGCTCTGCAGCGGGAGGGCCTGGCGTGCTCTGGATTCGTCGGAGGAGCCGAGCCGGTCCTGAAAAAGTGCTTCAGAAAAGGGACATGGTAGCTCGGCCTGCTGGTCCCTCTGCTGGAGCTCCGTTGACTAGCCGAGCAGCGGCTGATCGGGCGATCATCAGACGAGAGCCGTTGTCCTTCAAGCCGACTCGGTCGGTGGCGGCGAAGACCCCCTGCTGTCACTCAGCCGCAGTGGGGGCGGGGCCAGATGCAGCCAGCATTCCTGACGGGTGCATTTCTGAGGAGAAGAGGGTTTTCGCTCTTGCATACGTGTGCACGTACAGTGGGGACCAAAGTCTGAGGACACTACCAAGAACCCACTGTTTTCATTATTTATCAAGAGTTAATGGAGAGTTATGAAACTCCATTTATACGTCTTATTCAAGAACACTTTTTAAAAAAAAATATATATATATATATCAAAAATAGTATGTGGCTATTTATTGAAGGTCAAAAATTGTCTTGTTCTTGGTGTGCTTGTCTTTTGCCTTGATTACTGCCTTCACTGTGCTTGGCATTGATTCCACCAGCTTATGCAACAGCTCATCTTCCTCTTCATCCCTGCGCTTTCTCAAGTCTTCCAATAGATGATTTGTTGATGGTACTTGATGTTTAGCCTTTTGGCTCTTCAACTGTCCCCACAGATGTTCCATTGGGTTCAGCTCTGGTGACTGGTGGGAGTGCCATCCTAATAAGGCTCCTCTTGTTCTCATTGGTGCATTCTTGAATAAGATGTGTAATCGGGTGATTGGAGTAGCATAAATGCATAATTCCTTAGCAAATAATATAAACAACCAGGGTGGGTAGTGTCCTTACACTGTTGGGCCCCATTGTATATGCATTGGTGCACATTTGCACACAATCCTACACTCCTGGGAACTGCCAGTCAAAAGTAGATTTATTATATATTATATATATTATATATTAATATATTCAATCACATGATTGTCATGAATGTATTTAATTGTGCACCATCGCAGTTACATTTAATAAGAATAACAGGCTCTCTGGCACCTTGTTATACTGTTCCATTAACCTTAATCCCTCTACCGGTTCTACCTGTGAGTCACGGACTCTTCAATCCTGTGATCCTTCAAAGTGTTAAGGAGGCGCTGTGTTTACCATCGCCATGGGAACGTCCTCAAGGACAGCAGGGGAAATACACACAGACCAAACAAAGCAGAATTGTGAAGGTGACAATGCACTTACCCTCATTATCTCACACGTAGGTGATTTCTCACAGAGCAGTGGCCAAAGTGGCGCTCATCAGTTGCGTCAGTGCCTTTTGCCTTACTGATACAGGTTTCATTTTAAAAGGCGCAATTTTATCAATGAGAAAAGTAGTCTGTGAATCTTTTTTTTTTCCACTTTGCTGGTTCAATGCCTGATTAATCCATAAAATACATATATGTATATGAACACATATCAATGTATGACAGAATGTTGTTGTATTTTGGAATAATATATGTACACAGAGAGTATAAGTTCTCTTGCTGCCTTCCTGACCTGTTTTATGTTTTAGGGAACTGGTTGGGGTTTGAGGTGGCTCAGAGTCGAAGCTGCAGCCCTCAGAATCGGGAAACTTAACGAACTCACACCTGGAGGGACGAGAAGAGAGGAAACGGGAGGGAGCTGGGAATCCAGCAATGCAAACTATGCCAAGGTTACAAAAACAGAGAGAGTGGGAGAGAGAGAGAGAGAGAAAGAGAGAGAGGAGGAGAGAGAGAGAGAGACCGATCGGTGCCTGGGAGCTGTTCCCTCCATCAGGAGCCTTCAACCAGCCCTCCTGGGGGCCCACCAAGGACACAATCCGGGAAAAAAAAGAACCGTAATGCGAATTAAATGTGTCAGTGAAACCTTGGGAACCGCACATAAATTACACCGGTCTTAAAAACGCCGTTAAAGTCGCAAGCCCCGGTGAACGCCGTGGCGAAGCGGAGAACTGAAACCTTCCGGTGTGGAACCTTCAGCGGCACAAACACAGTGCGGCGCAGATGCTGTGGTGTGTTTTGACTGGAGGTCTCTGCCCTCTACGTTTGTTTGTTCTGAGGTCTGGGTTCAGAGTGCAGTTAAAACCCCCCTGTGCTGCGTGTTTGAGAAAGAGATAGAGAATGGTATCGTGGTCGCTATCATTAGCCTTTTAAAGGACAAAAAGTTAGCGTGGCCGCGTGACCGAGCTAGAAATAGGTGCAGCGCCGAGATGGGTACGAATAACCGTCCGCTCGGTGCCAGTAGCCCACCTGGTGCGCTGTAACAACGTGAGCAATGATCTGTCCCAGTACCAGCTGTTAGCGTCTGCAAGCTAGGTCCCGAGAGCGCAGCGTTTGCGCTCGTCGAAAAGCCTTGTTACGCGCGACAGTCCCTCTCTACAAATGCAGGACATGCAATCAGCTAATGTTTCGCTCTCGTTAAGTGAAGAGCGGCCTTTAAAAAAAGCGGTCTGGTCTCGTATAGGCGATGTCTGCCCTGAATCGAGCGGTAAATAAACCGGGACGAGGGGGGCGTCTGAATAATTAACGTCGGCGGATCGCGTCGGCGAGCGACGGGGCGAAAGTGATCGATGTCCCCCTCGCGAGACGGCTGTCGAACCGCGTTTTTATTTCTGCGGATGTGGCTCTCCGGCAGCGATTTACGGCAGGGTTAGAAAGGAGAAGGACAACAGACATCAAACAAGGGAAATGAGAGGATCGGACAACGAGTAAAGCATGATCAAAAGTGCAGAATTACCCGCGATGAATGGTCGGACCGGCGATGAATTGCTTGTTGAAATGACTTGGTAATTAATGAAATCTGTTACCAAAAAATAAAGGGGGGTGGGGATGCTAGGGAGTGGCCCTTGAAGATGTCCCAAACCTTTGAGGAAAGGTAATGGAAACCAAAACCACATTACACCGCCGCACTTCAGCCCCCGCTCCCAGCCCATGGTCACGGATTAATTTACAGTTATCAGAGTCTCCTCAGTGTTTTTCCAAACAACTGCCTTCTTTCCTTTTCACGACAGGATATTCTTCGGATAGACGATGGGGAAAACAGTTTTATTCTTTCTTTTTCACTGAGCGGGTTTTTTTTCTTTTTTCTTTTTTTGTCGCTTGACAATAGTGAACGGAGGAAAAGAAGGAGAGAACGAGGCGAACTGTAGAAAGACAATGCAGCCGGACCCCGGTGCCTTCAGGAGAGGAACCCGACACCTGTGATGTAATCGCTAAAGGAACCGTGGAAACGAATGGTCAGGTGACAGGCGGTCCCAGCCATTGTTACGCTAGGCAGCGTTGTGGTCCTTGTGCGTGTGCTGTTGGGTTACTGAGAAGTGTGTCCTGTTAGGGAGTGAAAGGGGGGGGTTGGGATTGGTTAGGGTGGTGGGAGGGCATTGGGAAATCAAGACAGGGTAGCCTTAAAGCTGAAAGGAAGATCTTGCTGAAAAAGATCCAAAAATAATTTCTTTTATCTTGCTGTCATTTTTTTCCTATTCACCCATTTTTTGTTTGTTTGTTAGTTTGTTTGTTTTTTGTGTTTTTGTAGGCTGTTGAAGTCTGTGACAAAAGGATATTTGAGATATCTACCCTACCCTCCTGATACCTCCTGAACCTATCACAAAATGGAGACGTCGCCTTCATCTGCGTGTCGGCCTTCAGGCTGTTGTCTAACTGGGTCTGTCTCTGGATTAAACAGTGCAGTGTGCTGTCAGACCCCTCTCGCTACCAAACTTCCGCGGACGTTTTTTAGAAAGGCAGCGGCTCGACATTCCTTCACACACGCGGCGCACGCGTTACGCAAAAAGAGCTGATGTAACTCGCCGAAATACTTCGCCCCGGTTTGCTGCCGCGCTTCAAAGCAGCGAAGAGCGGGAAGCCGCGCTCGTGGACCGAAAAATCCGCGTCGCCGAACGAGGCGCGAATCCGTCCCGAAACCCCGCGTCGGCGGCTCGTCCGTTTCGAAACGTCTGCGTGCGAAACGCGAACCGATGTCGCCTGGGAACGGGACAGGGCCCGCGAAGGGGGCTCTGCGAAAAGATGCAGAACGATTCCGGCGGTCAATAGGATGGGCTCCGTGAGCCGCGGAAACCTGACTAACGAATGAAATCGAGACGCGGCCTCTCCCTTCAGAGTCATAAATCGAGGCCTCGGTGGCCTGGACAGCTTTGCCTTTTGAAATCTGCTCTTTCTTTCACATTTTACTTTTTCCCCCCCTCCTCTCCTGACACAATCATTGTCCATACACTGCTAAGGTGATCGCCAGGTAAAGAACTACCACTGTAACTATGACCTAAGAGCTCAACCCGAAATACAGTAAAAAAAAAAAATCTATAGATATGTGCGATTGGAACAGGTAATAAATACACGTTAGAATTTCTCAACTAATGTGTTGTCTGTGAAGCAAATAAATACCAGAATTAAAGCACCACAGAAGCCACAGCGCGCTGGAGAGGATCGATGGAACTGGGCAGTCGAGGCGTAATTGCTGTGGGTTTACAGTGAGTGTTGAGTGCCAAGCTGCTTCCTGGAGATGTGCCTAGAAGTAAGGGGGGGGGGGGGGGGGGGGCGGGGGGGGGGGCGGGGTCATCACACTCTTGAGCCTGATGCGCATCTCTCTCTCTCTCTCTCTCTCTCTCACACTCTCTCTCTGTCTGTCTCTCTCACACATATACACACTCTCTCTCTCTCTCTCAATTTCAATTTAAGTTGCTTTATTGGCATGAAATACAACTGTAATTATTGCCAAAGCATACATATATAATATGTAAAATTATAACAATATTAAAATAATAATGATAAATGTAACAATATATAACAATAACAGCATTGACAGCAACAGAAGAAAATCAATAAATATGTACAATGTTTATATGGGGTGGGTGGTCACTCACTGTCCCTCAGGTTATGACAGGCTGAAATGAACTGTGCCGCAATTGGGGCTGTTGATCCTTCCCCTAACAGAATTGCATATTTTTCTTCTTTTGATTTGAAATTTAAATTATTTATTTTTTCTCATTTGTAAATATTTTGTGCAAGTAAGGAGGAAGTGCATCTCTGTTTCCACCTCCCCTGTCTTGCAGTGACCACATATTCGCTCTTCTTTTGGTACCCATGGGTTTTTGTATCTGCCTATTTCAATTGCAAGCGTGTGGTCATTGAGCCTGTACTTGGTCAGGATCCATCTCTGCTTTGTATCTCTGACAGAGAAGTCTCTCTCTCTCTCTCTCTCTCTCTCTCTCTCTCTCTCTCTCTCTCTCTCTCTCTCTCTCTCCCTCCCTCCCTCCCTCTCTCCCTCTCTCTCCCTCCCTCCCTCTCTCCCTCTCTGCCTCTCCCTCTCCCCTCTCCTGTCCTTGTTGCCTCCATCAGAGCCTGCTGTGCCCAGCTGTGGATGATGTTTACATGCGGGCGAGGTAACAGCCGCTCTCAAGAAGGGTGTGAGGATTTTAAGGAGCCTCGTACCCCACCCTGTAAGGGATGCTTACCTGCAATGGCAGTTATCCCGCTTGAAGATTTTTAAAATGCTAAAATGCATTCTGCATCAAATAGCAGTTGGCTGGTATGCAGAAATATGACTGTGTGTCCATTTGGAAACGTGTGCAGTGATTAGGTCCTTGTAGAAGTCTCTACTGTACTGCAGTGCAGTTTCTTCAAACTGGTAATGCGCTCACTTAATTTTACTCAATTTCATTAAGTTTGTATTGAATAAAGATATAAAAAATATCTTGATTACACGGGTTCAAACAGTGAACTTACGTATGCTATATATACAGTGAGCTACATCATGCTTGGGAGAAAGAAATGTTTTTTTCTGGATTTGGCTCTATACTCAATTTTACAATTTCATATATGTTATCAAACAACACACACGTGGTTAAAGTGCACATTCTCAGGTTTTTTATTTTATACACTTTGGTTTCACCATGTAAACGTTATAGCACTTTTTATAATTAGTCTCCCCATTCCAAGTCATCATCAGGTGCGTTCAGTTGCTTCATTAGTGCAGGTATAAGAAAGTATATGTAAACTTTTACACGTTAGGACATACAATAACTAACCCTCATTTCGCCCTCACTAAATCCTAATAGTAGATGAAACTAGCCTCTTGTGACTCATAACACAAACAAATTTTACTTTGTCATTATTTACTCAACCGAAAATGAGCCAGCATGCAGAATCCATGCGTGGAAAAAGAAAACCCTTATTGTTCCTATACCAATTAAGAAGGTAATTAGAACCAGGTGCTGCTAGTCATGCGCACACAATTAAGCTGATCATCAGGAAGTGCTACCACCTGTATATAAAAGCAGACAGTTCAGTCTGAAGCATTCCGGTTTGTGTTAACACAGCATGCCAAGGACAAAAGATATCCGTCATGATCTCAGAGAAGAAACTTTTGCTCAGTGTCTGGGAAAGAGATATGAAGCAATTTACAATATTCAGTCAATATGATGTCCGTGCAGGAGCGGACGTCCAGCACATTCACCCCAAAGCCACATCCAGGGATCTACAGACCTCGGTCAGCAAGGTGAATGTTAGTAACTGCACCTTTAGGAAAGGACTGCAAGTATGGCTTTTATTACCATAGGCATTTACCGAAATTATGTTGTTAGGGGGTTTCTGGTGCTTGCCCACGGTGTGCTATAGGAGTAAATAAACAGTGCATTTTTTTCAGTGCATCTTGTACCATATCAACATCCCTACACATTCCCTGCTATGTGTGTCTCTCTCTCTCTCTCTCTCTGTGTAGAGGCGACTATGATAAATGCTAATCCAGGCGGAAGGGAGAACTTGTGCGTGACTAAGCCGAGACTGGCCTGCAGGGGGGGCTGTGCTCCACTCACGGCGCAGGCGGAGAGGTGGAGCGGCTGAAGGGCTGCAGAGAGAGCTGATGTGTAGAGGACGGGGGAGAGGGAAAGCTCATTCGAATCGCCGGGCGGGTGGGGGTGGGGGTGGGGGTGGGGTTGGGGAGGGGCGACAATCAAACCGACGGGGAGGGCGGGGGACTCCTCCGGTCACATGACAGAACCGAAGCCGTCGACAACCGTCGGTAACTTGGCATCTCCCCTTCCTGGATTGTGGCGAGAAGCTAAATGGAGGCCATGGTGTAACGTTACATTAGTCGCCTAATTTTGCCATCGGTTTTAAAAGCAGCATTTGGCCCGAGCGTTGGATTTAAATCTTTGACCTCATTTTGCGAAAGAGCGGCCTTTCCCGGCCCTTGAGCGTCGGGGTGATGATGTCATCGCGTCACCTGACGCTCACCCTACAGTCGCCCCTGAGCTCTGTCACAAAGGCCTCTCCGTGCAGAGATCTCTTCAAAAGTTGCTGTTGACTTTTTGAGCGCAGCTATCTCCAAGAAAAAATCTGTGCTGTGACCGTTTGACCTAAAAGCTCAACAGCGCCCAGTAGAGACCACAGAGAACGGAACACAGAGGCTGAGAGTGTCGTATTCAGCGTTCGCAAAACGTTCCTTCGGCGGGAAGGAACCACATCCGTCTGACTTAAGAGCGTAATTTGACAAAGATAACAGGCAGAAACTGGGAGTTTCTCCAAAAAGGTTTGAGAATGTGTTTGATTTAGGGACGTTGTTTCACAGGTTATTTATATACATCAGAATATGAGTGTCTGGCACAGAGACTGAGAATTGAATGTGACCTCTCGGGGGAGAGAAAAAAAAAAAAAAATTAGCAGCATTTTCGATCCATTATTTATGCATTAAAATACGCAAGTTTTTCAAAAGCCCCTGCAAGTCTATCTTGGGGGTTGAATAGAGTGTATAATTAACTTTCCCAGAGGAAGCAATGTTTAGCTCGAAACCCCAACGGCATTTACCGTTTGAAATCCTTTTGCTTTGCAGTGCAAGGGTACCAACGATGTTGGAATAACTGAATCTCAATTAGCTGCTCCTTTCAGGCATTGCACACTAAAGGAAATGACCCTTTTTAAGAGCAAAGGAAACCTATTACCCAATATCAAAAGTCAAAATGGCTACAAGTACTTATATCAACTGCAAAACGCAAGTCTAAATTTAAGCTTGAAAGTCTTTTGCGACTCGCGACATAAGTACAATGGTTCGAGGGTACAATGGTGGTGTCCTACCCGGGAATCTAACCCGTGAGCTTTAGGTTACAAGACCAGTTCCTTACCAATTATACTCCTGGGCATACAGGGAGCCAGTGGTGGTAAAAACGCATCAGAAAATGTAGCGCTACAGAGGAATGAAAAGACGGATATTTAAGAAAACGTCTAGCGGAAAATTTCAGCCTCTCAACGTGTCGCAGCCAGGCACCTTCAGCTATAGCGCTAGCCATCCTTCACAGATGCGGTAAAAAATGATGTCATTGTGATGATGTGGAGCCGCGTGCGATTTCAGACGCCAGCACGTGAAGCAGATTCGACAAAGAGCGATCCGCTTTCGGAACGGACGGGCCCCCAAGGCGCGCCCGTGTCGGACGTCCGCGCCCTCGGCACCCCGCTCCCCGTAGAGGGCTGTCTGTTCAGCGCTTTGACCTTTGACCTTTGTCTGGGCGGCGAGCGTGCTCCTCCCGAGACCCCGGCCTCAGAGGCCTCGGGTTATCGTGTGCCTGTGGAAGAGGGCGGGGCTTGTGGCTGATTGACCCTTCTTCATGCATTGTCAGGTGTCAATCTGAAGCCCACGCTCTACAAAACACTTTAAGACATTCCCCCAGATGGCTTGGAAGCATAGAGAGACAGACCTGCCCCGTGTACCAATGTGTCTGTATAGCGGGCGTGCCTTGTACCGATGTGTCTGTATAGCGGGCGTGCCTTGTACCGATGTGTCTGTATAGCGGGCGTGCCTTGTACCGATGTGTCTGTATAGTGGGCGTGCCTTGTACCGATGTGTCTGTATAGTGGGCGTGCCTTGTACCGATGTGTCTGTATAGTGGGCGTGCCTTGTACCGATGTGTCTGTAGAGTGGGCGTGCCTTGTACCGATGTGTCTGTATAGTGGGCGTGCCTTGTACCGATGTGTCTGTATAGTAGGCGTGACTTGTACTTATGTCATCCTATGGTGGGCGTGTTTTGTACTGACCGGCCTCATTTGTAGTGAGTCTGCAAACTGCAAATAGACCTACTTGGAGGATGCATGAGCTAGGAAAAGGGAAACCAATAGGCTGTGACTCAAAGTGGGCGGGGCGTGCGGATTGCACCGAGGTTGCATAATTCTGAGCCGCCTGCAATTAGACAAGGAGCTGACTACCCGTAGCGGGACTGCAGAGGCTGCTGGCTCGGATGTGACCCAGCACTGCGCTCCTGTTCCACAGCTGCCGTTAAACAAATTCCATTTTCCCCGTAACAGTAGAACTAACTTACGAATTCATCCTCGTGGCAAAGGATTCATAGGTTCTTCTCAGTTAACATGAAAAACATATTACGGGTAATTTAGGACTAACCGTAACTAATCTGTGAACACCTCAGCAATAGATGGTGCAAATCGGAGTATGTATGTCTAATTGTAACTCAGGAACTGAACGCTTTATAACATGAAGATTAATTAATTTAATAAATATCGCATCCCCGTAAATAAACCCTGGGGCACTTGTTTAATAAGATGTAGTGTACCCGTGCTAAATCAACGGTGTTTACAAGGCTGTTTAATAAATGTTTCATATTTCTAGCCAAATACTTGCCCTGGGGTTTATTGCTCCAAACAGCCTATGTGCAATTCAAGTCTTCTCACTGATAAAAGTAAAAGACAATCCGAAATGAGTCCATTGCAACTTTCTGTCTCTTTTCCATATGCTCCGGAGAACCGAAAATTCATTTTGGTCTCCGGTCTTAATAGCAAGAACCTTATAGGCCTAGTCTACAATCCCGAAACCTACACTGCAAAGGACATTCCATTAAAATGAAATAAATAAAAAAAATTTGAAACGATTTTCACTGCTTCATGTTTTTGTCATCCCAGACACCTCTATCATGTCAAAAAAAACTTAAACTCTTAAACTTTTTCCCCCCAGCCAGGTCTCAGGAGGACTTACACAAAGGCACTTGTTCACCAAGGACAGCCGCTGACAACCGGGAATCTCTTCAAGCGGATCTGGGAGACTGACGTGACGGTTAAAAATGACAGGTAGGACCGCTGTATTTCACTCTGGCAGAAGCAGGGCTCTCTTTCCGCCTCTGAGCCCGGCGGCCGAAACGCTACACTTTAAACGCTCGCAAAAGGCTACCATTTCTCGTCAATCCCCGGGCTGCCTCGGAAGCTCTCGGCACAGGACGTCTGCGGACGCGAGATTATTGCGAAGCCGAGTTCAACTGAAAATGTCAGAGGCCTTCCAACCTTTTCTTTTTATTTTGCAAATCCTTTTTTCCTTGAAATTAGTTTCCTGAAAATGTTCCTCTCCGCCCGCAGTGGTCCTTGTGTTCCCCCTCTGTGATTGGTCTCCATTGGAAATTTAAAAACCTCACAGAAATATTTGACTTGCAATTAAACTATCTTGAGGCTTTAGCAGTGGATTAAGGCTCCCTATACGGTTAGAATAATATATTTGAACCTTGGCTAAATAAGCCCACTGTTGTTCATTTAAGGTTGAATGTGCACCGAGGCTTGTGTGGTGATTATAATGCTGATGGGGTTTTTAAACTTTAAAATTCATCTAAGTTGAATGCCCTATTCTGCCGTAAGCTACATCAGTTATATGAAGAAAGAAATGAGTGTTTTGTGATTTAATCATTCAATTTGTCATTCCCTTTCCTCCTCCATTTTATTCCCTGCTAACAGTTTCAGTTTCTGCAAATTGGAGACTTTAGGTTGACCTCTTTCAGCTCTGGGGTCTAGTTTATCATTTTTAATTAGAAATCCTTTTCCCTGTTATTAAATGCGATCTACTAACATGTGGTACGTAATCATATAAACACAACTGAGTAAATAATGTTTTAGAAGGCATTTGGACATGGTCACATTTCATGAGAATTTCATTTCATGATTTTTTTGTTCTCCAATCAGAATAAAACATTTTGCATGTCATCTGTATCTCTCATACACTCCGGTTTAGGCTACAGCAAAGTGTCAGTTGTGTTCATACAAAGCTGCGAGAATTAGCTTTGTAATTCTCGCAGAACGTTCAGAATTCCGTTTCCCCTCGCTCATCTCTTGAATAGATAAGTTAGCCTACTGGTTTTTAGTTTTGTGGCAACCGCTAGGTCTTGCTCGTATCAGTCGCCAATAGCAACAGCGATAAGAAAATGGACCAAAAGCAAAACACTCATAGGGGAGGAAACGCAATGAATAAATCAGATGGCATGAAGTTGGGCTGGATCAATCTGGCGGGGACATGAATATGACCGCTGCGCTGTTTTGATTAAAAGCCGTGGCCGACAAGAGGTGATGAATTGCGCGCGAAGAGAATTACAGTCCTTTGTGAAAGCTGGCTTCCTCGCGGAGATGAAACTCTCAGCAGTTCAGCGCTTGCCCCAGGAGGGCTTCGGAGAGACGTGGCGGACCGCTAGCTCCGCCCATCAAGCGCGGAGCTGTCAGACGCCGTAAGACTGAGGGTCCACGGGGTGCTGTGTCACACCCCCCTCCGGGACTTCAACCCGGGACCTGCTGGTGACGGGGAGCTAAAAGTTCAATAAATTTTGTTGTTCCACCGCTGGTACTTCGCTTAAGTGGCTCACATAAAAATGAGGAACGTCACTCAGATGAAAGGATGATTTGTTTCCAATTTTAAAATTTGAAAGGGAAAATTGGTGGGTGATTTTTTTTCTTTTTCTGAAAAGCGCTCTTAAAACACGTAATTCTGCTTCAGATGTACTGGTGAGGGGGGTTTGACAGAAATGGCTGTTGTATCTCCATAAACCATAGAAGGAGTTGTAAAGCAGATTATATCTGGCCCCGGGGATTGCTTTAAAGCTTTTATGTAATTGAAATAACAGGAGAAAGAGAGAGCCCTTTAAATCAAAATGTTTCTATAAAACTTAAAGGGACATCGTTCTTTTGGAGAATGAGACTTTTTTTTTCTCTCTCCATGCATGTTATGACTAGCGCTTGGACAGAAAAAGAAACGGAATAAACAAGCAACTTGTTTAGGCGATTGCAGCATTGCTGGGAAACTGCCTCCGTCTGTTTCAATAACGAGCTCTGTTGAGCTCTGCTGTTACACAATATTTGCTAACTCGTATTTCAATGAATGGAAGACTGTGGGCTAAAATGGATCAAGTCCTAAAAAGAATTATTAGTATTGGAAATGTATACCTCGCAAAAACATTCTCACTGGTTCTTTTTGGCTGGGAGGGCCTCTTCTCTGAATATTGGTTTTTCTGTTTGGCCTGCGAAAAGGACTACAGTGTGCACGAGGAGCCCGTTTGACTTGGAAAGACCGTGGTGAAGTTGGATATTTCCGTTGGATATTCAATTTCCCCGACTCTGACACTCAATTTCTCCGACTCTACCCTGCCTCAACCCGGGGTTTAGAGCCGCAATGCAACGGTCTTCACAACCGGCCGCTTAGCTAATGGAAGTGGTTAGGGACCGTCAGCAAATTACAGATTACAAACGTCAAAAGTCAATACCTCTTCAACCACATGAACTATAAACGTCTAAATAATTTTAAACTATTCAACATGGGTACATCAATGGTGCACAGCCACTGGTTTATTCATAAGTGTTTGAATATTTCAAACAAATTTAGTTTGGGATTTTAACTTTCAATTTCAATAGCTCTTAGATAAAAGGACCTAGAAACTTCACCACTTTTAAATTGTTCTCAAACAATGGACAGAGGTTGCACAGCCTTTGCTTTGTCCATTTTCATCTCATGCAATTTTATATGAATATTTCAAATTTTGGAAATTCAGTAGCTTTTTGGTCACATGACCTAGACACCCCAAATCACTATTGGATTGCTCACAGAATACTGACACATATTGCACAGCCATTGGTTTTATGATAAAAGGGAATAACAGTTTTTTATTGACTAAAATGTATATACATTTTTGAATTATAAAGTTTGTCAACAGACAAAAGGCCTCTTGTAAAAGGGTTTGGGAATTTATATATTTTTTAAAAACACACACAGCAGACAAACAGCAGAGACACAACATCAACAAACAGAGAAACCAGCACATCACACTGGTCGTGGAAATCCTTTGGTTTTCTGAAAAATAGATGAAACATTTTTATGTAAAAAAAAAAAAAAAAAAAGTGTATCAACATTTTTGATTTTCATAGTCTGACAATTTTCTGGTCTGTGTGACAGTTGTCCAAAGAAAAATATAGAATTTTATTTGTTTAAAAATGAAAAATTAAGTGTTTTTTATTGACAAATGGACATCAGCAACAGAGACAACACTTCCATCTTCCTCTCTTCACCTTGTTGAGGAGTGGTGTACTCATGCTAAGGCATAATTGATGGAACCATCTTTTACAAGAGTCACACTAAATGTAAAAGATAATTAACAAACAATATGACAGAATCTTACACATATACTTGCCTAAATTCCTTTCAGAATCTTATCTGATAAAGACCTTATGAATAGTTTAATACAGGAGCCACATAACTGACCCACTAACTGTTTTTGGTCCGCCTCCAGGGGGTTTGTCTGTTGAACACTGATTGTCTTCATCAAAGCCTGAAAAAAACATGTATATTTCATGGTAAAAGTCACAGTTTAATAATAATTCATCTTAATTTCCAATTAAACTTCTACTCTAATCTACCCACCTGAGCTATCCAGAATCTCAGCTGCCATCTCCCGTCACTTGAATGACATTGCTTCTTTCGAAGGGTCAAACGTCATGTCTTGGGGGACATTGGGATGGTTCTCCACCACAGTTTTATTAAACTGTGTCTATTATCATGAAATATACATGTTTTTTTTTTTTCAGGCTTTGATGAAGACAATCAGTGTTCAAGAACTGAAGCGTGCAGTAAGGCAAGGGCATAATACCACCCCTGGAAGAGATGGTCTGGGATATGAGTTGTTTAAGCACATGGATGACTTTGCTTTGAGGGAGATGTTATGTTTGATTAATACAGTGTGGGAGGAGGGGCTAATTCCGGCTGAGTGGAAGCATGCAGTGGTCGTTCCAATTTTGAAACCTGGGAAGGAAGCCGACAGTCCTGGATTATACAGGCCTATTACCCTCACAGCAGTTATTTGTAAGATAATGGAAAGAATGGTTACTGATCGGCTTGTGCATAGACTAGAGCAGAGAGGGTATTTTTCTCCATTTCAAAGCGGGTTTAGACTAGGTTGAACAACAATAGATGCAATCCTGATGTTAGAGACATTAAGAGAGCTCTAGTGAATAAGGAGGTGGTGATTGGTGTCTTCCTAGATATAGAGAGGGCTTATGATATGTTGTGGAAAGAGGGGTTGGTAATTAAGTTATATGATGCAGGGATTCGGGGCAGGATGTTGAATTGGATGAAAGATTTTTTGAGATCCCGGACTATTCAGGTAAAAGTGGGGGGGGGGGGGAGTCTTTCTGATAGTCTTTCTAGAAATCTACAGAAAGACTTTTCTACAGTCTTTCTGTAGATAATGAGACCCCGCAGGGTAGTGTTATCAGTCCTGTCCTGTTTAATATAATGGTGAATGATATGTTTGATAAAGTGGGAGACGGCTTTGGTAGATCTCTCTTTGCAGATGACGGAGCAATATGGAAGAGAGGGCACAATGTTGAATATTTGATGAGGCAGATGTAGGGAGCCTTAGATAAGGGGCAGGCTTGGACTGATAAGTGGGGTTTTAGTTTGTCAGTATCAAAGACAAAATATGTGATCTTTGGCAGAAAGAAGGAAATAGATAGTCAGGGGCTTAAGGTATATGGAGAACCCACTGAAAAAAGTTTTTAGGTGTGTGGCTGGATGAAAAATTGACATATAGAGCACATGTGGAAAAAATGGTAAGTGTGAGAAGGTTGTAAATATTATGAGGTGCTTGACTGGCTGTTCCTGGGGGGCATATAGAAAATGAATGCTGATGATTTATAAGGCTATGATAAGAGCTATCTTTGACTATGGGTGCTTAGCATATGGTTCAGTGGCCAAGTCTACACTGGCTAAGTTGGATGTTGTTCAGGCCAGGGCTCTGAGGTTGTGCACTGGGGCATTCCGGGCAACGCCGATCCCAGCGCTGCTGGTGGAAACGGGGGACGTGAAAAATTAGCGCTAAACTATTGTATTAAGCTAAAAGGCTTTGGAACAGCTCTTCCATCAATTTCTCTGTTAACAGAGTTCTGGGAGTTTGAAAAGGGTGGCAGTAGGATTAATAGGGGCAGCTATATAAATTCCGTAAGGAAATACTCAGAGGAACTGGGATTTAATGGAATAAAGGCAGGGCCCTCTGTATGCTGGCCACCTATCCCTCGATGGATGTGGACAGAGGTTGATGTGGACTTAACAATAAAAGAGTTAATACAGAAAGGTGAAATAGGAAATGTCGCAGCGTTTGTAGAGGATGGGGTAACTATATAAATATTTATACTGATGGCTCAAGAGATCGTGAAAGCAGAAGAGTGGGATTCTGCTTATACGTACCCCATGTACAAGTCTGTCAGAGTAGAAGGTTGCCTGATGGGATATCAATATTCTCTGATGAGCTGGTTGCTTTATTGTGGGCATTGTGGTGGGTGGAAGAAGGGGGTTGGGTAATGCTGTCTTGTGCACCGATTCATTATCTGCCTTGAAGGCATTGGGGGGAGGTGAGGGGGGAAGAGCTAGAATAGACATAGTTGGGGAGATTCTAATGATGGTTTTTAAACTGGAGAGGCAGGGATGTAGTGTGGGGTTTTTATGGGTGCCAGCACATGTTGGGGTTGAGGGCAATGAGGTGGTGGGCAGGGTAGCTAAGGCAAGTTTAGGTAGGGATAGTGTAGATGTGCAGGTGCCATTTGTTTATTTTATTTTTATTTATAGATCTTCAAACCCTACATGCCAGCCAGACCCCTCCGTTCCACTACCTCAGGACGCCTGGCACCTCCCCCTCTTCGCACTTGCGCTTCCTGATCACGTCTCCTGTCTGTTCTGGCCCCACGATGGTGGAATGACCTTCCCGTGGAAGTCAGAACAGCTGAGACCCTGACCACCTTCAAGCTACAACTGAAAACTCACCTCTTCAGGCTGCACCTCTCCCCATCCCTCCCTACCTCCCTGTAATTCTAAATTAACTGTAAGCTTAGGGTTGTAACTAGGTAGCTGTTTCTTAGTTGACTTAGTTAATGCACTTGTGTCTTAACTTCTGCTTGTATTTTTTGCATAGACTGCGTTGCTGCTGTTCTTGTTTGTGTTAGTGTTAATCAGTTAAACCTACAGGGTCCAAGTTTAACTATGCGGTTGTTCCCTGCACTTGGAATATTACTTCTCTCTAGGGTTATCGACACACTTGTTCCTGTTTATGGTTACACACTTTGTTGTACGTCGCTCTGGATAAGAGCGTCTGCCAAATGCCTGTAATGTAATGTAATGTAATATTTATTTATTTAGCCTTTATTTAACCAGGTAAAAGTGATTGAGAACAAATTCTCATTTACAACACTGATCTGGCCAAGAAGAAATGAGTCAATCAAAAAAACATACAAACATTGCTTAAAAAAAACCAAATTCACCACAGTACATTTACAGAGATAAAAAAAAGAGAAAATTGCATTAAATTTGGTACGGAGCAGTCAACAGTAGCAAAGGGATGGGGATTAGCATGTGCAGTTATCAGTAAATGTGTTGTGTAAAAGGCAGGGTGTTTTTTAGATGCGGAAGTAAAATTCTCTCACAAAAATGACTCCAGAAGTCTGTAGTGTATATATAAGTATATTTTTTTATGAATATCTAGTTCCTACATCATTTTCCTACACATTGATTCACTGGGGTCTCCAACCTGCAATATGCCCTTTAACAACGACGTTCTTGGAGACTCAATGGGGGAAAACCCTGGTCTCTACTGGAGCGCTGATTGAATAGTTGAAAATGCCTTGAATGATTGGCTCTCCATACTGGAAGCGTAAAAACAGTGCCAAAAGTCTGTCTGTAGCTTTCTTCTTGTAAACTGGGCGTTGCATGTAGAGGGAGTGTCGCACGTACAATTGTTTGCATTCATACTTTTTCTGTTCACAAATGTTAATAAACCACTTCAGATCACAAAACGCATGTAGATTTTAATTTAAAGACGTGACCCTCCCCCCTCAGGAAAATCTATATCCACAAACATCATTTTTTTACAGGTTCAACTTGCCGAGTACAAACACGAAACACAAAGTTGCAAGCACAAGTCATTGCTTGCAAGTACAAAATACTTTTGTTTCAGTTTCAACTCGCAATGTACAAACGCAAACCATGAGTTGCAATCACAAGTCATTGCTTACAAATACAAAATGCCTTTGGCACTAATTTGAGCCCATAGTTCCACTGCTGGTATCATGAGTACTGTCACAGCCATTGGATTGTGCTCGGATTTCAATCATTGGGAAACGCATCGTATGTGCACCAGCTGGGCCCCAACAAATTAGAAATCCGAGTGAGACTCGTAGCACCATCTTAAGAGTTACTGGTTTTCTGTATTCGTGGGATTTGTCTGTATGGCTACAACTGTGTTATACAGGTCGTTTTGGTAACGTTATAATTTTGTTACAGCCTATGCACCTCAGTGTGGTTAAGGTTGCCTTAATAAGTAGTATGCCTACTTTTGCCATAACAAGGAGGGTACTAAATTACTGTACATCTTTTAGACTGCTATACTCACAATTGGCTTTCTAAATCGTGAGAAGCAAAGAAGCATTTAAAGCGGTTTGTTTAGTCGTATTAAAATTATAACAGTCATATTGATTTGATTATAATTTTTAAATATATAATGGTAAAGTAAATACATTGGAGTGTAAAGCACCTGTATAAGCTTAAAAGCCACAGTAATATAAACACTTATTGGGAACTATAACTAAGCCCGCCTGAGTCTAAATTATACCTTGGAGTATACAGTAAATACATTTAAACGTACAACAATTTTCATAGAGCCTAACTATGCCCAGTTATTACTCTAACCGATAAAGGTCACTGGTTGGTTAAAAATTAAAGTAATCCCCCTTGTGGTATAATATACAATATACTCTTTATTACTGGTAATACTACAAGCGGGAAATCCTAAAGGAGACTTTATATTTTTCTTTTTGGGTCCCTTTGTACTTTATTTTGGAGAAACATACACACAACTACATGATTGGTCAAGAGAAATAAATCTTGTTTGTTACTCCTCTGTGCACTGTAGCCTTGCGCATTCTGTTTAGTTAAGGTTTCATATACTGTCAATAAGGATAATTATAGTCGATTTCTGGGGGAATACAGAATATACCATAATATTTTGGTGTAGTAGTTCCACAGTGGAGGCACCCTGCTTATTATTCATTTATTCACTGCTCATTACATATTAGACACCATTTGTTTCATTCTGGCATTTGTACTGTTAGTATTACAGGGAATTGAAGGAACGCCATCTACTTGTAACAGGAAGTGCCAGCCAGCTCACCATCAACTGCTGAGAACCCAGGATCCTGTTTAAATGTTAAATTAGATTGTAGCCATAGTTGTACATCAAACATACATTAAGCACATTCTAGACACTGCTTATGTCCCTCTGCTGGTCAGAGCTCATTGCTAGTCAACAAAGGGTTGCAAATGCATGAGATAAAAATGGACAAAGGCTGTGCAACCTGTGTGTATTGATTGTGAACAATTTAAAAGTGGTTTGAAGGTCCTAGGTCCTTTTGTCTAGGAGCTATTGAAATTGAAAGAATTTGTCATCTGTAATTTGTTCAAAAAGCTATTGAAATTCCTAACTGAAGTATTCATGTAAAATTGCATGAGATGAAAATGGACAAAGCAAGGCTGTGCAACCTGTGTCCATTGTTTGTGAACAATGTAAAAGTGGTTTGAAGTTTCTAGGTCCTTTTGTCTGGGAGCTATTGAAATAGAAATAATTTGTAATCTGTAATTTGTTGACGGTCCCTAGCCACTTACTTTGACTGGGGAAAGTAGGGAAGAGTCGGGGAAATAAGACGATACGAGACTGGCTGTCTGAATATCTGTCTGAATGTCTGAATATCCAACGTTGTGACGACCGTTGCATTGTGTCTCTAAACCCCGGGACAAAGCGGGAAAGCGTCGGCGAGACTAGGTGTCCGAATATCTGTTGAATATCCAACTTGAAACCAACTTCACCTCGGTCTTCGAAAGGCCAGGAAATCATCATGCGCACAGATGCTGGCGCAAGATGGGAGCAACGTGTGCTCATTTCTTATAAGAATAGATTTTTAGTCTAAATATAAGACTAAAAGAATTGTTAAGTGTAAGACGGGAAAATCTAACAGGAACCGACTGGACCAATCTTCTGACCACCTGGGCTCACACCATCTGTTTTCTTCCTGCAGAATCCGCCATCTTCTGCAGTTTTGAGGGAATTAATGATTTATGTTGATGGTCACCAAATGATTACCACCTGCTGCTTCTGCTTTCTGTGTAATTTGTGAATGCTGCTCTGTATTTTAAATGTGTAAATGTGACGCTGTCCCTGTGAGGGAGGGGAAGTGTGAAGACCAGACGCGACCAAACAGGGGATCTATAAGTTACCAAAGGGGCACTCCAGTAACCACTGAGTCTCGTGAGAGACGAAATGAGAAGGGGGTGCTATACTCCTAAGGGACGTATCCCAAAAAATGAATAAACCCCTAAACGGGTAACTGAGGAAGAAGGAGTATATAAAGAAAATAGAGGAACAGGGAAAAGAAAAGAAGAAAAACGACTTCGACCCGAAGCAGAGAAAAAGAAAATGTCTTTTCAAAAAACAAACAAAAGACGTTCTGAGGCCAACAAAAACCAGCGGGGAAACTAGTTAGTAAGGGGCAGAAAGGTTTGTGCCCCAACGGTGACACAATAACCCCTTAAAACCGCCAGCCTCAGAATCTGGACATATACCGTCCTAATACCTTTTTCTCAAAAGAAAAAACAAACAAACTGAAGTCAGAATTCTTTTTAAATTTCTTTGTTCTTAAATTCCTTACACCTTGCTCAGAAATACGACAGGGAACTGGCTAGAGCAAAACACGTTACACTCAAGCACCGTTCCACTGCCTACTGACGCTTTAAATACCCAGCCACAGGTGTGGCTGGTAATCAGCGGAAGATGTGAGCAACCCACAGGTGAAACCGATCAGAGGTAACCCTGCAGGAATGCATGGAATGTTCAAACAGGAACAATCCTCCCACAGGAACCAAAAATAACGATTAGCCGAGTGGCTAATCTGCAAGCTCGAACTAATCGTCCCCACACCCCAAAATAACGATTAGCCGAGTGGCTAATCGGAATGCTAACCACTGAGCCGGTGCAGGCACAGAAAAATGATCTACCTGCACAGAAACCGTGACAATCCCACTTTTTGCTCACAGTGGGGTCCGGACTCACTGTGTGTACCTGAGACTCGTCATCAGACAGTAGCCTACCCCCCCCCCCCCCCCCCCCCCCCCCCCAAAAAAACTCCTGATAGTCATTAGACGCAAGCGGCACTCCATCACCGCAGCCTATTGTTGGCCTACGCAAGCCAGTCCTGAGCTCCGTATATCCTTTTAATAGCAGGGGATGACGGTGACGAACTGTCACAGCGGGCGGCCTGCTTTTCCTGTGAACCCCTTTGTGCCTAATAGCATAGGGCCCTCCCATAAAGGAATCCTGACAATGACAAGCTTTCCATGGAAATCCGTTGAAGAGCCAATTACCGGGACCGAGAGCGCGCGGGCCATGGCTGTGAAGGAAGATTTAGGTCCCGCCGCATTCCTTCTCCAAGTTTTTATTTTTTCTTTTCGTCACGGCCTTGGCTCGGTCAGCGGTCCGTCTTCATCTTGTACACCATGCGTCAGACGTTCGTCCTTCCTCCGTTTTCATTCGCCTCGTATTTTCCCTTCACGTTCTCTCTTGCCCGTGCAAAACCATCTGGAGCAGCTTTTACCCGTTAGGACTGTTCTGTTCTCTCTAGATAAGCCATTATGCAAATATTTGGGAAGAGCAAAATCTTCAAATAGTCCCATTAATCAACCAGGGGGAAAGCTTGCTGTGATCATTTCTATTCCTGCGAAAATGCTGACAATCTATGGACTCGACATTATGACGTTTTCTAGCTTGCCCAACGACAGGTGTGGGCTACTCTGAGGTGATTTCAACTGAAAACAGTAATTTCCCCTATTACATTTTAACATTTCAACATTATTTTCCCTCTGAAATTGTCCCAAATTATATATATATATGCACAGACTCACTAAAACACACTTCGTGATATATCGTCTCATTCTTGTGCACAGGATTTCATGACACCAATTAGGCTGTAATTGCGTCACATTAGAGGTCACCTGTCCATCACGTCATCCTTACAGATCTGCTGTCAATATAGCCTGACAGACGTTCTCGCTAATTTCGTTTTGTGCCTCATATGTACGGCTGTAATCATTAAAGCTCGCTTGCGAAGTGATGAAGCGTTAATTCCCCTGACGATATTCTACTTCTACATCAATGTCATTTTGTGCACAGTAGCCTACTGACAGGTGTTTTGTCCCTTTTGCCACGCATGCATTCGAATTAGGCTTACTTACAGAAATTTGGCGACAATTAGATCTACAATTTTGAAGAAAGCATTGGTTTAAATGTAATTACTGTTCAAATGAGATTTCACGCTGCCAAAATGCAACCTTGCCCAGGTCTCTGCACGTAGACCCTTACAACCAAACGCCCATTATACAGTTCATTAAATTTGCATCCTCACCTGCGGTTAATGTGATTGGTTATGTAGTGCTTGGCTAAGAAATGTTATTCCTGACAAGAAGGCTGCGGGATAACTAAAATCGCACTGTCAGAATATTCATACTTTTCCTCCCATCCTCCAATGATGTGATAGAAAATGCAAGAAAATAAAATGGCTTTCTTTGTTGCATATTTTAATTTCATGAGGCATGTAAACACCAAGCCATCCAGATTATTCACTCTATGATGTTATTATAAACAGTCTACTTATGTTTGCCCTGTTGTTGGCCAAGATAAACACGAAAACAGAAAGTAATCGGAGAGAGACTAATCCCAGGCTAAACTGAGATGTGCCTGGAGGTAGTATAAAAGCTGTACATTTACGCATCCAGGTTAGCGTAATATCCTGTTTGACCCAGAAAGGCATATCGCCGCTCTTCGATGGGATTCCCTGTTTCCATGGAAACGGAACGCAAACATCAAATGACACGTTGGCGAATTGAGGATGTGAACCTCTTAACTTGCATGTCATGGGTTTCAGCGGCTCTGAACAGCTTTCCCATAAGAAGGTATAATGCCTGAATTTCAGCGTAGATAATGCTTTTGCCACACACATATTCATTTTCCAGTATCTTTACTCATGCCCTGTTTTGCAGAGCGGTCGCAGGACTGTATAATTTGATTTAATTTGATCAAAAACATAGCCCCTGCATGTTAAATTACATATTCCGTGGCTCGTCTCAAATTGCTACGCTGCAGACGCGCAGGTGGTAGCGTTGGGTTTAGAATAGCCTACACGCTCTGCTATATTGTGCTGACGTGCTGCAAAATGAAACAACACGAAATCGTTTAGATAGACTGCGAAGCTCTTGTTGCTGCGTTTCAGTTCTGAATAGTCACGTAATGTGCTTTTTGATTTGATTTTATTAAGAACTTCTATAACTAGGCAAAAATCCGCTACTGTGTATTTCTTAATGGTGCTTGAACAAAATGAAAATTTATGGCTATATCCGGGTCGGATCATGAAAAATAGTCGTATTTAACATGAATGGTTTCATCGTTTAACCTGCCTGAACCGCCACGTTGAGCATCCTTTTCCTATTCAGGGACACGGTCTTCCGATTTGACTATTTTGAACAAGCTGACCAGTTTAAACATTTGATTATGCAGAGGGGTCCTCTCAGCTGGTTGGTTGATGATTTTTTTTACGAGGGCACATTTTGGATAGTAATACTTAAGCACAAGGAGATTGCTCAGAAATCCCATCTCTACAGTTATGGTGCACAGGCCTATATTGTCCAGTGTTAAACCAGTAGGGTTTATGCGAGTCTAAAATGGGTGACATATTCTGCCAGTGTAAAATATACTCTTATCAGAGTAATTTAACAATGATCATTTTGCTTTGTGCAATTTGTCCTCCTGTTCCCATAGGGCTTGTAAAGTGGTGCAAAGATGACATACAGAGACATCTGTCTTCATCTCCTGAAGGACGATGGACCGTGTTTATTGCACAATTCTTGTAAACTCACCTGTGCAGGAGCCAATAGATGATGTCTCTGGTTTGTTGGCTTTATCTACGACATCACAGCCCTGCAGGTCTGTCTGGTGCTGGAGCCTATCCCACCATGCACTGGGCAAGAGGCGGGAATACACCCTAGAGAGCTAACAAATTCAGCACAGGGCACACGCACCATCCACACACATTCGTATCTACGGACAATTTAGAGTCCCCAATCAGTCCAACCAGCATGTCTTTGGACTGTGGGAGAAATTCCAAGGGGACACGGCGAGAACAGGCAAACTCCTCACAGAAAGGCCCTGGCCGTGATTCGGACCCAGGGCCTTCTTGCTGTGAGGTGACAGTGCTGCCCACTGCACCACCGTGCCACCCCAATTTCAATTATGCATCATACAGATGATCAAACAGTAATAATACATTTTTGATTTCTCCCAACATCCACCCCCAACCCCCACCCCCACCCCGTTTGGAATGCCCAATCACGGTCATGCTACAACCCTCGTCACAACCTCCGCTGTCCGTTCTGGAGAGCAGAGAGTCGCGTGTCCGCCTCTGGATGGTGTGATGTCAGTCGCTGAATCTGTCCAACAGCATTTTGAAAGTCGGGCTTGCACAGATGCAAGGCCAAACCAGTGTTGTGCATCTCATGTCTTCATAGCAGCCCATTACTCCATCACCTCAACAGTCATCAAGCTGATAATAATCATGTGCCATTATGTGTATGCCCCCGCCCCCCCCCCCCACCCTCCCACCCACCCACCCATCCATCCAATGATACTTGACATGAAAGCAAACAACCAAAACATTGACTTTTGCTCAAATTTATCATTTTCGTTTCCTGGGCCTTTTCCACGCTCAGTCCGACCACACCTTCCTTGAGCTTTTGGTTTGCAAAAATGAGACGAACAGCTGTACACATTACAAACTTATCTAGGCTGATGCCTGTAGATCTAGGCTGAGAGGCTGGAAGGTACTGTACTTAGAGGCACTGATTAGCCTATGGCTTCATCTTGCTAACGTGTCATTGCTTATCCATAAGCCTTCCCCATGGGCCTCTGTCCAACTCGCGAGTCAGTGCCTTCTGTAAAGTAATCCCTGTTACTCATTCCAGTCCGTCAGCATGTATTGTGTAAGTTTTGGGAGCAGAGCCGTCGAGGCCCAGAAGACCTGATGTTGCAAGCGTATGCAGCAGATGTAGACCTGCTGTCGGTTTTAGACTATGAACTTTGGCCCTGGCACGGCAGAATAAGATACGATTGGTTTTCTGAGCCAAAGGATCCCGGCTCCTAGCCAAGAGGACCGATTTAGTTTGCACCCACGCCTGGGGATAATGGGCCTCATTCACAAGACTTTTCTTAAATGATTCTTACTTTTGTTCTTAAAAATGTTGCTACGAAAAAGCAATATGAGATTCATGACACATGTGCAGACTTTTGTTGTTTGTGCATCTCCCAGATGTATGAGATGATGAATTCTGGCTGTTTGTGAATTTAATGTGCAATCCTGTTCACATGATTTGCAAAAGGGAACAGCCATGAACAAGTACAGATAAGAAAAAAATGATGAATGTCGAAATGTTCTTGGAAACGTTCTTACACGCAATTTACGATCAAATGCGATTGTACACGTTTTGTGAATGAGGCCCAAAGTCACTTTCTGTAGCAGTCACAGATATGTTTCCGAGTGGTGCTAAAAATGAAAACAGACCTTTTAGAAAGTATAATTTTTACATTAAAAATTGTCTCTATGCTATCCGGATGCTAAATATAATGTAAAGTGAAATAATAGAGGGGATGTGTTAAACAGTTAGGGTGTCATTTGTGCTTCTTTCGCGACATTACCACTTCTACATGATTGCCTCCTGTTCTATTGAAATAGTTCTGAAATTGTCATTTCATGTGACCAGCAGTTTGCTTAGCACCTCTGCATGAAGTACTTTTTACTATGCTTGTAATCTGATTCCATAAATTGTCTTGTTGCATGTCAAAGGTGTTTCAGTTTCTTGATTTGCCATTTTTGTTATCCGACATGTTTTGCGTGACAAATTATCGAAGAGCCGTTGCTGTTTGATCATTCAAAGGACACACTCAAATTTCCAGAAAGTAATTCTCTTTTGAAAAACAGGTATCCAAATAGCCTTGCACGATAGTTATGGTGCTGAAACAAATGTCCAGTGTTTACGAGAGATTTCTAAGTAGATTATTGTGGATATCTGAGTCCCAACGGAGGAGTGAACAGCTATGTGCTGAGAATGAATCACTGGATTTTTGACTGGCCCTAGATTTGACTGCCAAGGTTACAAACCCCTACCAAACACCAGCTGTGCCTTTATTACATAACAGTTCAGAGAGGTAAAATAAAGTTGAGATGCACAGACAATCACTCTAAATGATAGCGCAGGCTAATTTCAGCCGGTTTGAAACTTGAGTTTGACCACATGGACGTGAGGCGAGCCAATATCTCACGCCGCTGGCATAACATCTCCGATCCCCGTGCTAAGTCGCTCAGCCAGAAATCCCCAACAGAGCTGTGGAACTTGGCAATCTGAAAATAGACTGGTGTATTTGAGCATCTGTTCGCCATTTGAAACAAACCACTTGTATTAAGATTTTGGTAGGGAAGAAGTATGAACCATTGTTTATCTGTCTGCCGTCAGTTAGCCTCAAATCATTTTCTCTTTTTTACTCCGAAGATGCAGACGTCCGAAAGGATTGTCAAACTAACTGACAACACATGGCTCTGTCGTTGTTCGTTCTGCAGCACCTCGTCTTAAACCCGCAACAAATGTGCATGTGCCGCTAAGGACAATATTTGCAATGGAAATATGTCTTAGCTTACTAATAGGCTCTGGAGATAAGGGTAGATGTAATGAACCGGGAGGAGAACGAGGAGGAGAACAGGGAGGAGAACGAGGAGGAGAACGGGGAGGAGAACGGGGAGGAGAACGAGGAGGAGAATGGGGAGGAGAACGAGGAGGAGAATGGGGAGGAGAACGAGGAGGAGAACAGGGAGGAGAACGAGGAGGAGAATGGGGAGGAGAACGAGGAGGAGAACGAGGAGGAGAATGGGGAGGATTTCACTGGCGGCCCGTCGGGTTCCTTTAAGGAAAGTCCAAAAGAAGGAGTGCTGGTTTATTTTGGAATGATCTTTTGAGTAGTGCAGGGAGCGAAGGCCTTCTGTCAGAATGGCTGACTGCGTTGTGATGTTTCTTTTGGCTTTAAATGCACATACTCAAAGCCCGAAGAAACTGTGCATGAAGACACTTCTGTATTGTGCTCTTGTATCCTTGCAACATGTCCTTGTGTGGGATTTACAACCAATACACCTTTTTGAAAGAACTTGCATTGATCGCTCGCAATATGAAGACAATATTTTCATGAGGACCCAGTCATGAGCTTTCAAGGTCGTGGAATGGTTTAAAACTCGAGAATGGCAACTGATCTCTTGTGTGCAAATTCTGCCATCACGTCGGGTCATTTGCGCATACTGTAACTGTATTGTGATATGTTAATTGCATTTCTCTTGAGAAACTACCTTGAGTTGTCGTCAATTAATTTAATATGATGGCGATGATTATGATGATGAATTACAATGCTATATCATGAAGGCTAAGTCTCTACAGCTATAACTGAAAATTAATCAAATTAACCAGCATGACCGTTGATGTAAATATACAAAACAAGAAGTATATTTAATCACATGACATCACGGACAGATGGGTGCACAAAAAAAGGAAGATGCATGCCTGAATCTGCACATAGCAAACAATGAATATTCTGCAGGGCATCCATTTAAGTATGCAAGTTGAAAATCCAATCCGGGCTTTTAACAATTGTGAGGTCAATTTATGGAGCTAAATAATGCATGTATAAATTAAATGTGAATATATTAACATTTTACAGCACGGTAATCATACCAACAGATCAGCTCACTCTGATAAACCCAGCTGCCGTGCCTCCGAATGTACACTGCAGCTGAATTTTAAACTCAGAGGCAATTGTAGCCTGTTTATCAAGCGTTGATCTGGGGCATAGTCTTGCATTAATGAAGATGCGGCCACATTTCCTGATAATATCATTTCAGTCTATATGTTGAGTTGCATGCTGAGTAATAGCAATTACACGATACCATCTGGTGTGAAAACAGTAGTTCTGCTTTGGTTGTAATTCTCAGAAATTGTACCATACAAATCTTACATGTCACACAGACGGCTTGTGCAAATCCGTATTCTGACGTACATGTTTGAAAATGAACTTTTATTCAACTCTTGGAGGTCCTGTATGTAATTCTCATTAACGGAGGGCTCTGTGCAAAATGGCTTAGGAATGTCCATTCTGCAATGAAATTATATACTTTTTGTTGCTTATGTTAGGCTACTTTTGAAATTTGAAATCTGAAGGTTCCCATTTCACTCACGGTAAAACTAAGGTGAAAAATTAAGCGTAAGATAATTTTTCTCTCAGGCGGTGTAAAAATGGTTTGCAATCACAACTAATCAGGGGCAGGCGTTCGTTTGCAGCTGGAGGTCCACGATGTAGCCTATGTATGTGTACCATAATAATGACATCGTTATTTTGCCCTTATTTTGCACTTTTTTTTAATCCTAAATCAGTTCAGTTCTCTCGTGCAAACTTACAGCTGAAACTTAACTGTCTCCAATCACGGCCTCTCTCACCTTCAGTCTAAAATGAATGCTCTCCTAAATTAATATTGTCCATTTTTGTGTGGCTCTTGTCCACCGTCTTGCATTTTCTCTCTGGCATTGAAGTAACTATATAAGGTACACATACCAACGTGCCTCCTTTATAAATAGTGTTTTTATTTATTTATTGAGGCAAATAAATAAATGAACCCGGCGAGGCCGCGATCCACTCAAATTTCACATTGCGGCCCAGAGATCACTTAATACACAACAGATTCTGCAAATCCGCCTTCCCCACTGACAGACGGCAATCGCATTCCGCTGAATTACACGGGCTTTACAGTTGCCCCTGCAGTATTCATTGACACAAATGTACAATGAATGATGACACTTTAATAGGCCAGTGTTTTCTCACATTTTGTAGTTGATTTTTGCCCATCAAGTATCAGTGTGTCACGTTGGTGCAGAATGAGGTGTGAGCGATCTATGTGGCTGGTTGTATTGCAGTCCTTGAGGTGCGGGACATATTATTGAGCTACAGTTCCCAAAATGCTTGTAATGCTCATTGGGAAGCATTTTACTCCTGAGTGATATAAATGCACTTTCTGAGTGAAGCAGTAAAGTCACTGGAGCCAAATAGTACAAATGAAAAAAGTTGTTGAGAAAGAAATGCGGGAACTGTACAAATGAAAAAACCGTGTGTCGGGCGCGTGCTCTTGCGCAAGAAAAACCTGTTGCGACAAGAATGATAGTTGCACTAAAGCTTAAACGCCGATTTCCAGAGCAGGTAAAACTCACTATTTTTACCTTTAAAGTATCACACATAGCCTACCGCCTACATTGTGCGACTATCATTCGCCAAATATAGGCTACATCAGAATGGAGCCTACTTTTATAAACTTAGCCTATGTGAATATGAAGATGGTTATAACGTTTACAGCTTTCGTCCCATACACGTCCATCCAGAGCATGAACTGCAAGCTTCTGAATTTGAGTGTAGTCTTAAACACGACAGTGAGGCAGATCTTTTAACGATGCACATTCTTGATATTTGTGGTGCCGCTGTAGTTTCATACGCCATCGTTTTCCTACGGTCTGACTATGCTCTCCTGGGCTCCACACGGAGATGCCATCAGAATCTTGTCCAGAGATCGCGGCGGAGTCGGCTAGCTTCAACAGGAAAACAACTGACTGCCAGCTCGTCCTGATGAAAGTAAAAGATCGCGCTGGCGTTACCACTTACCTTCCATATATTATAAATGGGAGCGGGTCAAACATGAGTGAAATTATGAGAAGATAATGAAACTGCCACAAATATTACAATAGAGCACAAATCATACACTGTGTAGCCTGCCTTTCCTTGCAGTTATAATATGCAATTTGCTTTCCTGCAGTCTGCCCACGTTTACGGTCTAATTAGCTGCACTTCAACCAGCGCCAAGGCCAAATTGAAACGAGTGGTAATTCAGAGTGTGATCCAATGCGTTTTAAGAAAAACAATCTTGTTTCATAATTTACGGTTCTCGGTTTCTTGTGTGTTATTAGGTAATAACGGAGAGACATAATTTTGTTTCTGGCAATGACAGAAATGAGTCTAGCATTATATTTGTAAAAGTAGGCATTCAACACCTCTTTTGAGAGGAATGAATCTGGCTATTACCTGCATTTCCGTTTAAACCTGACTCAGCATGGCAGTATGTGAATGAGCTGATTCTAAATGATAAACAACGAAATGCATCTGTCAATCAAAACAGTCCTGCGTGGTTTATTTGGTGTGTGTGTGTGTGTGTGTGTGTCTTTATGTGAAAATACCGTGTTATTATTGCATACGGTCCATATGCGATGATAGTTTATTTTAAATGAGTATTTTTTCTGGTATGTTACTGTTAAACAAAATGCAAGTAAACATCTGCACCACATGCAACAATATTTAGATGCATTCAACTGGAAAACATAAATAGCTGTGCCCTTGTTTGGGCATTATTCGAGGAAATGTAGAGCTAGTTTCTCCAAGATGTGCAACCACTTGTGGGTCCAGGCCTCATTAATTGAATGTCAGATTTAAAAAAAATTTTTTTTTTTTACTGAACTGAAAACTACTTTGGGACTACTGTGCATGCTTCAGCCTCGAAAGGGATGCAGACAGTACCTATAAAGAAAAAAGCTTTTGTGTTTCTGTTCTTTTGAAAAATAAAATAAAACACCACGTTGATTCAGTAAATGATTTCATGCATGCAGTATCTGATCCACCTTGAAACATTGCTGGTCTATGTTTTATGAGAAAGAGCACAGGATAGCATAGTCCCTGAAATGAATGGGTGGGGGGATCTGACTGATCGCGGATTTAAACGAATAAGAGGGCTTTCCGAACAGCAATCGAAATACACGCAACCTTATCCACATCTGTCCCCAACGATGCCATCTGCTTTAACAGTGGTTTGATCTGTAAGAGGGGCTGACAGATGCCATTGTAGAGGTCAGCCATTTTTATTCCATAGATGCGTGATATTGCTGTAGAGTAACACATATGAAAGGCAGCAAAGTGTGATTTCCTCATTAACTTTGGGCTGTTTTTCTCCCCGTCCAATTGGATAGATCTTAACGAGAAATTCACATCCTGTTTTCCCAATTTAATAGAACGGTATATGTAACAAGAAATGACATGCACCCAGCATTCACTGCGAATTCATTTTCTTGATCAAATGTGTTGTCGCAGCATAACAGATGATCATAATTAATCATGCAATTTAAAATAGGAAAATAAGATTCTCCATACAAGAGATCTCCAAAGGCCCAGGCAAATTTAAACGTAGGTTTCATTATATGTTTAGGGATTCTGACATTTATGGAGAAAATAAATATATGCACAACTGAATGCCAGTCGTTTTAGGAACCTCGTTTTAGTGTGCTCCAAGCGGTCCATGGATGACCTATCAGAACTTTGTAGTCGGGACATTTGCTTTTGCCTGAATGAAAGTAAAACTGTAAGGAGTAGTCACGGGTGGCAGTAAGGCACGGCATGGGTGGCAGTTTTGGGATAGTGGTTAGGATACAGGATGTATAAACAGCAGTTTGTGCAGGACTGAATACTGGGTGGGGCACTGCCGTGAAATCACTGAACAGAGGCTTTTCCCAAAATGCTTCATTGAACATTTGGGCTGTCCTACAGGTAAACAAACAAAAGCTCTCTAGTCCTGGATTAGTGTATCCAATATGCATGATGAGTAAGGGACTATAGTGACAATGGGCATTTCTCACAAGAAAGCATTTCTGTCATTTAAAAAAATGTTTGAATGAAGTCGAACACATCCAGGAAGTCCAAGACACACTTACTGGTTTGGTGATTCGTAGCCTACAACACTTCTAACCAGATTAATATTTTTAGCATGTTTTATTCGGGTTATTGGTGGACTGTTTCAGTGACTGATGTCTAAAAATTAGCACGGCACCATGAAAAGAAAAAATATTTAAATGAAAAACTTGAATATATTAACTTATGAATTATAATGAAATACGTTCATAATATATTTATGTATTGCTGTATAAAAATGCATCGATTAGGTGACGTTAAACGGCAAAGTATTTGACGACCATTCAAGATTTAATAGCTATTTTTTCATTTTTAATAAGATAAATTCAGACGAACATAGTAGTCTAAAATCTGCATGCATCTATGAATACATCAGCATACAATTACTGATTGCAGTTCAGTAAACACATTGAAAAGTAAGTGATAACACTGGATATGAATACTTACGAAGACAATATACATATTACAGCCTATTTAGCCTACCTCATTTTCAAAGCGGGAGGTCTACAAATCTGCGCAGGTCACGTCCTGCGTTCAAACGTTTAAAACTCAGCGGGGTGCTCGAAAGAAGTCACCTTCAAATGTGTGCAAATCGTATAGATTTTATAATTTCATTAGCTTGTGGTTCATGATGATCCATTCCGAGTAGCTAATCGTTTGCTGTGTATGTGTGAAAACGTAATTAAAATTTAGTCCTGGGATTTGGAGGACGTTATGGTAGCAGAATGACACACACAGTCCGTTGTGATAACTGTAGCGATTCTGTTTGCATAGATTATCCGTGATGAAGATACAAAAACGAATAGCAAAAGATGACTGTAGGCGACTATTCTCTTTGAGAAAATCAACCCAAGCGAATCGATAGATGTAAAAATAGGAATATTCCACTTTGCTGGTGGTAGCACGCGCGTGATTGATTCACTTGGTGTCATACACAGACTGTATAGGCCTAGTTATTTATAAAGATATAATGGAAGCTTACAAACTTGGTCTGTAAGTTGAAGGAGACAAAGCATGAGATCAACACAAATTTAAAGACACCCCTTCCCGATAAGTCAAGAAGTATACATCATGTACATTCTGTCAATGTTTAATCAACTGCAGACATTGAAATGACGTTATATGGAACACACGTTGGAATATTTGTTTATATATATCTGAAAACAACGCAGTCTTCCCCGTTTGATTTTGACGCTCTCCTTCAATGAGCAGTCTACATCCCAGAAGTTGGAGGACATCCTATTTTAATCAATGAATACAGACACACAGTTCTATTACATTGTTCTGAACGTAAAGCGTGTATAACGTGGTTTGAATAAAATACGAGAATGCAGACTATTTCACTGAACACCGAAGGATAATAAACTTTGGGCAATGGGGAACTTCGACGTTATTACAGACATGCGTCCCGGACATGACTGCTTGCATTTCTTTTGGCAGATATTTACATTTCTATTTTCATTTTGAAATGAAAAACACAGGTTTCATATACCCTATTCTTGATTGATATTTTCCCCTCTGAAACGTTATCCCCTTTCGCAGCATATTTCTGCATACCTCCTGTAACATTGTACAGGCCTTCCACAAAAATATTTAACCCCAGAACGCCTAGCATATATACATCTAAACTAAAACGGAAAAATAAAATTTCATAAAATTATTTTTTTTTTAAGTATCCTTGTATTGTGGCCAAGTTGTTGACAGCAAAAGACCACGTAGGATGTGTGTGCAGACATACTCACTGCTATGAATATAGCAGTTTCTTCATGAATAAATAAACGTTTCAATCCTTTAAGAAATTTCCAACCGAACATGTGATGTCCATTTTAAAAGCTGGGGTATTGCCCTAGTGATTCGGAGTTTTACAACCTATGGGTGGCGTAAGTGGGATGGTGGGTGTGCGTCAATACGCGCTCCAGGGAAGCAATGAAAAGTTTATGCTAACTGCAGAATTGTTTGAACTCGTGGTACGATAATGTTTTGCATTTGCCAAACAAATACTCTATTTAAAATCTATTGAGGTCTTCGTGGATAGAAGTTGATTCACATGCTTTGCACCAGCAATCGAAGACCGTAGGTATACAGCGTTATATTCCAATATAATTATGTAGCCAGATACTCTATCTTTATTAATACGTTGATGTTTAAGGTCCCACTGACGTACATGCTTCAGTTCAAAGGACTGCCACGAACCGCAAACGAAAAACTGAAGTGAGACAGACAACTGAGAAGTTATCCAGCCTTAAGGTAAGATTGGTCGACATAGCCATACGCGGCGATCTCAGCTTTAGTGTAATTGTGCCATTTCATTCCGGTCGTAAAATTAGCCCACCATGAGCACGAACAGAGCTGTACGCATGAATTACGTTATCCAACATCGAAAAGGTCAAACAGGCTACCCAAATGACGATGTACTATTACACAAGCTAGGTGTGGGCCATTTATGTTGAACGATGCACTACAAACACGGTTATCCAGCAGGAGCGTGTGTCAATGTTATTTGTCTTTAGTAAGAGCACGAAGACAGGCGATGTCGGTCCAGCAGCACCACTTTCATATTCTGTAAGCAGCAATTAATATGAACAATTAAGTGATTTATACGTCAAATACTAAATACCTATATTCCAACCCACCGAGGTCAAGTACGCTAGGCCTACTTGCCAAATAGCCCTGTTATAGTCTACACCTATATAGGTTATTATTCTCAAGTTCATAAGTAGAATTAGTTTACAACAAATCGCCGTTCATTGCGGTTTACACAAATTTATACGCCAGCTACAATTACGTTCCGCTTAAAATAAAAAATAAAAACGACATTTTGCTTTTCATCGACAGGCAATTCATATCAAACCAGCAGCCAGTCAAACTGGTAGTTTGATTTGCCACGTGTCTAGCAAGCAGCTGGACATATAATGACATATAATACAACATATAATGATGACATTCAGACTTTTTTTAATTTTTTATACACAAACTGAGTTGTGGCCATGTTACATGAACAAGCTTACACAACGCATTCGGTGCTCCTGGCAGTAGACATAAATCTTACTGTCATACTGGAAAGTTGTTTATCACTGTAAACACTAGGAGTACAGTGTAGGCCATTACACGGGGAATGTTTTGTTAAATACTAAAGTGTCCCGTCTCGTGTGGACGAGAACATTTTAATGTCATATCGATCTAAAATAAGGAGTTAGCCTACTGTTGTCACACATAATGCAGTACAGTATTCAACTGTATGATTTACATTAATTGTGCGACAGCAGACTACAATAAGTAGGCCTATGCTATTATTATAAAATGTATTTTAGAAAAAGCGTTCTAGCAATAACATAAAATATGCAAGGCAGTCCGAAGGCGGCCCGAAATGCATTATTGCTCTCAATTGTTTTTGTACACGCAAAATGGTTCAGTAACCCCCTGATTGCGTGAAAGGTCCCTTATATTCATCGTCGTTATGTTGTATTCTATCTTGGAACACACTTTTGACGAACAAACATAAGGGAGTGAGCTGGACGAGTAAAGAAATGGTCGGATTCTGTATTTGTGGGGTTTGTTTCTAAACCTGAAATTAATTCTATATGAAAATGTGGGAGTAGGCCTAGTGTCGAAGAAGAAAAACCACAGTAAACAATTGTGTTGTCCATGAGCGTAATTGCTATCAGTTTTTATATTGGTCTTGTAGTGTCTCTTAGGCTAATGCTCCACAACAGTGATTTTTCCCCAACACAGAAAAGATCATTTTAAACCTTACGGCGATCACGGCATGCCGGTCCGTGATCGGTCACGCCGTAACTAAACCTTATACGAAAAAACGGCCGTCTTAGTATCAGATACTATAAGCGCTTGGCGAACCAGTGTCATATTCAAATAATCTGGAAAATCAACGGGGAAAGTTCTAAGGTAACTGCGAGATCTGGAATATTTACCGTCTAGACGCAAGTCACGGCACAATTGCTCTATATTCATTTTAGAGGAAATGCGTTCTGTATTGGCTACTTTATTTCGTGCAATATTTGAACTACAATCAAAATTTAGCTAGCATAGCCTATACTGAAATTACTATCGACAAGTTGGCCATATGCTAGACAAAATTTCAAATAAATTACAAATTAAAGAAAACAGATCAGCTACAGGCATAATTATTAAAGCAAAGACGCGCTATTTTTTTTACCAAACAAAAACAAGCAACTGAAATTTATTAAAAATCGCACAAGACCTCGCAACTAAATCGCATAGCACTTGCTTATAAATTTAGGTTTATTTCATTCCGCCTATAAAGTGCCATAGTGGGTTTCAAATGCGATTTTTTTTATTTTTTCTTTATCTTATGCGAGTGTTATATACGCTAGTCAAACATATTCCAATTATGCCTATTATAAATGACAAAAACATTTGGTAAAATGACAAAAAGGATATGTCTGCTTGAATTTTCCATCAAATATCTCAAGAAATTACCAGCAAAGGAAACGTACTACAAATATGCATGGAATGGCCTTAAACAAAGAACCATGTACTCGTATTGGTTATTTCGTGGTTTATTGACAGTTAAATTATTTCGTATACATACCCATAATAAAAGAGAAGCGCCTGGCATCTGTACAATACCTTTCAAGACGATTAAACGTGCCAGAACTAACAATTTTAACGCAAAAATGGATTCCGAAGTCTGGCATCTCCTCGATTTGGACAGATTTAGGAAAATGGCGTAGTCTCACCACTTTTCTTTTGTGATCGAAAACACGAAGTCATATTGAGTTGCATCGTTCGCATATAGATTAGAGTAAATTGGAGGGTAAGGTTCACTCAGGATGAAGTCGTCATTTTCAGTAGCTCCGCATATTAGAGTTCGTCCGCATTCAGTTCAGGCAGCCGCGAGCCTCCATGTTGTTATAATTTCCTCGTCACAACAACCCACCCCCACGCTCAGATCTTCCCCCCTTTTCCTACTGATCCTTTGACGAGGAAAAAAACCCCAGAACGTCCAATGTCAAAAGGTCTTCTAAAAAGTAGGCTACGCTTCCTTTGCCGAAAGTTAAAGCGGCAACTGGATACAACACAGAATAGATTCGTTTTGCCTTAACATTCAGACATTGCTTTTTCCTTCACACTATTTTAGTCTTCCCTTCTGCCTCCCAAGAAGGGGAGGCTTGAAACCGTCACTTGTAAGGACTCAACAAAGGGGAATTTGAAACCGTACCTGCATAAAAAAGTGTGTGTATATGTATATGTATATATATATATATAAAAAATCATAGAAACTTCCAGGGGTTATCATGCAGAGAACAAGTTACTGTTTCACCAGCGGTTACATGAAATAAATCCACATGCTCTATTAATTTACTAATAGACTATGCGCGTTTTCACATGTGAGGTTTTTATTCTATTGACGTTTATTCTATTGTGCCTCTTTACGTAGGTCAATAGTTGTTCTCCATGTGCACGTGGCAGTAAATTTACAGCCACGAATTTGTCTCCTTTTATCAAGTGTGCGATTTTAGCGTTGTTGTTTTAGCGTCGGTTGTCAGGCCTAATGTGAACGTCCATTGTGGTATTGAGAGGACACTCGTATGGGCACGAAATAAATGTAAGGGGAAAGGGCGCCTATAAATGCAAATCCATTTCGTTTCTTGACTTTTAAATTACATAATTCCATAACTAGGCCTACATATTTATGTTGGGGAATTAGGGTGCTGAATAATATGATTTTTCTTAAGCCTAAACTGTATATTGACAGCAGTTTCTTATAACAGATGAATAAAAATTAATCAACAAAATGAAAACAACAAATTTACCAAAACAACCACGCACAGTCGTTACACCAAGTTTGCATTAAAATGTAGTCACATCGAAGCATTCCTCTATTGACTCATTTCCTTGTCATTACTACAAAAAATAAAATCAACTCTAAAAAAATTAGCCGTTTTATCGCTCTTTGACTCAACTTAACACTGCGTATATTACAGCATTGAAATTCGGCTTAGCTCAAAACAAGAAAGCCAACAACTATACCAGACATTTACAACAGCGACGTAACGAAAAAAAAAAAATGAAAAGAAAAAATGTTGATTAAAAAGACGCGCGTATTCCACTTTACCTTAATGTAAATTGCAAGTATACATTTGGTCTTCTTGTAAGTTAAGCAAATCATTCCGGAAAATACTAGGTTCGCAAGTAATAAAATAGGCTTACGCCTCCAACGATGGAAATACAATCGCAGACCGAGGACATACACTGGCTAAATGTGAGATTCATTCCGATTATTTTATCCAAATTAACCGAGTTGTCCACTAGTGAATTTAACTGCGACTACCTCCAGATCTGCCCATGTCTATTTTGATCATCAGAGCTTGAATAGAAGAGGTTCCTTGAAACCGCCTTCCTAAAAATTCTCACTGCTTGTTTTGATCATTCAGTCTTGAAGGGAGGGGACCCTTGAAACAGCACAATCTCCTTGGTCCATAATTGGTTTTATAGAGCTGGCGAAGAGCCAAAGTGTTTACATTGCGGTGATTGGCACTTCATGTAACCAATCGCAGTTTTTTCTGCAGAATTTTGTCTTGTTGGGTTTAAAGGGGCGGTGCTTGTAAAACAATGCTTGTTTCATTGCCTAAGAGTTTACCGAAATCTACAGTGAGGGACCTACATGGGGCTTTTCTCCCCCCGATGTTAGCCTACAGTTCATCCTACGGCTGGTGTGTAAATGGAGTATTCCAAGTCTTTCAGCAAACGTTTGGATGTAAAAGAATCGTTGGATTTATGTAGCGTGATTCGCCATGGCAAGTAAGAATTTAATGTTTTGCAAAGTATAGGCTACTTCTATCCGATATCTTGTTCAAAGCGTTTGGATTACGGATTGGCGTTATTTGTAAACATTTCAAAGTTGTTTAAAAAGGCGGGTAGCTCTTTAAAACTGAGCATAATTTCGAAAAACGTTTCAAAAACAGATTCGCAGACGCACAAGAACAACGAAGGTGGGACGTTTCTTTGAAATAAGTTTGATGCAACTAAAAGAAGTTTGAAACGCAGGCTAGCAGTAGATCGGGTTTGTTGATATTGAAGAATGGGCGTTTAATACGACCAATGTATTTTTTTTCTTTAGGAAGCATTCAGACATAGGCCATTTTATTATCAGAAATCTTAACATCGCCGTAATAAAATCTGTCGTGGGGTTTTTAATTCAATTCACGTTTTAAACGGGCTGGTCCTAAATGTTTGGAATCAATGGGATGGGTCACTATTATAGCTTGCGTTCAATGGGGTGTATTAACACCAGCAGTCTGATGAGTGCATCAATAAGTATTAACGTGTAACACCCAGTGATACAGCATGCACAACATAACCCTTTCTGACGACGAAAACAAACCGTTGCATGATAGCGAATCGTATTGATTAGGAATTTGTAAAGCCGTTTGTGTAGAGAATTTTGTAAGCAAATAGAATATATATTTATTATTGACTTAATTTCTATGACATCGAGCACTGCTGGCGACTTCATACGCGTATTTTCAAATATCACAACAGTAGCGTCGCTTAGACATACCGGACAGCAATTACGAACGAAGGAAATACCCCTCGTTCACACTCACGTCCACAGTAAGTAGCCAACGCGTCAGTCTGTGGCGTTGCTATAACGTAAGCGTTAGGCTACTTTTTGGTAAACACTGGCGTCGGCTGCTTGGGTAAGACAGTATATTCCACGTTATTAGTTTGTAGTTCTGTGCGTTGAAAACACGGCTGGGAGCAATCGTTTTCAATCTTGTGTTTTAAGCCTTTTCATCCGGGATTTCCGTTGCAGTTCTGCAAGCTATATCTGGGCCTAAATGTTGAGTTTGTGCTTCCTTTCGCTCGGGAGGTAAGACACTTGGCTTACAGATGCAACCAAATAAAACGTACTCAGTATACTACGTTATAGAATGTTCTTCTCATAAACGAAACATGGTTATCTTCAAACGTGTATTGGAGCGTGTATTGTTATCTTCAAGCGCCTAAAATCTGCATAGTATCGCGTTTGAATTGAAAATGTTTGTCGGATAGTTAGTCGGATAAGCGTTCACTACCCATACTTCTATCCTGCACACGAAAATAACAAGCCGTCAGATGCTCCAGATACTGTAACACATTTGTAGCACGATGAGTTTATTTACTTGAACAAACAGTGAGTTTTTGGGTAAATGAGCTCATCGCCAGTCAAAAAGGCAACGCGGAATATTTGTAGCTACGCTGTGAGGGCTGCAAATTAGAACATCGTTGCCTACCTTGGACGCTGTCAAAAACATTACGAAAACAATTGTTTTAATGTCCAAATATGTTTGTTTTTTTGTTTTTTTTACAAGCGCCGAAAGGCTAGCGCATCAATATAAGCAAGTATATGTAAATAAATGACAGGACCGAGTAATTATAACAAATGCGTCATTGACGATGTTTGAATTAGCCCACGTTACTTTGATATCCAGTCTTCGTTTTTTAAAACTGTTTTGGTCCTTCTCCCAAAAGTGTCCCCTCAGTGTTTGTTTTCTTTTGTTTTTAGGTCAGCAGAATGCCTGATACAGACGCTGATTTGCCCGGAAATATAGGGACTGTTTAACAATCTGGCTTTCTCGGAATTCCTCAGTGGACTGTTTTCGACACTAAGTTTATCTGTTTTGGATAATGGATGGCCGAGATTGCGGACCCCCGAGATCTGTTCATCTTCCCCCACCTTTACTCACGGGGCTGGCCATGGAGTCACACCGGCTTGGAGCGGCTGCTGCAGCCGGCAGAATACCTCCTTCCCCCGGCCACTTGGGCGCGGGACACTCGGCATCACTCCATACTGGAAAATACTTGTCATCGGCCATTAACCTCCGTTCTCATCACGGTGAGTGTCACTCTTTTTTTAATTGCGAACGCCTTGCGAATATTTGTTTTGACCATTCGGGATGTGTAAACCAAGTAAATGTGGATGTACTGGTGAATCGTAAACTGTTAAATATCCACAGATTATGTATGAAAGTATGCAAAGAAGTGTACACTTGAGTCTGTGCGTGTCGTCAATTATTGTATTTTTTTAAAACATTTTTAGTCATGCTTATAAACTGTTATTATCTATACTTATATATTATGTATACATATGTGGATTATGAGCGAAACCACATTTTCGTTTTAGGGGAGTGGAGTATGGGCGTGTATCACCTACATGTCCTACATGGCTTACAACTAGGCTACTTACCAACAATGATCACCAAACGTTTTGTACATACTGAATGTAGCTAATGAAAGAATGTCAGTCTCAGGTCTTCCGCTGTTAATCGCGTTCATTGTTAGGCCGTCTCTTGTGGTAAATCTATGTTTAGAAGAGCACGGAACTTTGACATTATTAGATTTGCTGCGTTTAGATTCTCGTGATGACATAAGCCCGGAGATGACAGATTCGATGATATCAAATATTCACAAATATGTGAAAATGCTGATAGGCTATTTGTGATTACCATAACGACAAGTGTAATGCGATATGGATCTATAGCTTGTCATTCTGTTTATTTGAATTGCCTAGAGTGAGTGTTATGATTTTCGTCGAAATGTTGAATGTGTAAAGGGATGGGGGTTTAAAAAAAAAAAAAAAATCAGAGTAAAACAGTAATTGCATCAGCTTTTACTTTGTTTACATATGCATGTTGCGAGGGGAAATGATTTATCACTCTGAGAATGCAGGCTATGCCAACTAATCGTGTAGGTAGTTTCATTGAGCTGAATAACGGGAGTTGAGTAATGAGATGTAGGCTACAGTTAGGCTAGCAGTGTCACTGTTTTGCTGGCTGTAGTCTCAGATATCTGTGCGAAATGGATTGAACTAAAAATGTAGGCACAATATATCAGTCTACTGTAAGAATATAGCAGCCATCTATAAGGTAAACGGTTTTTGTGCTCAGAATCTGTTCTGAATATCGAAAAACCTGTAACGCATCTTTTTCGCGTTTGATTGCGATATTTTACGTGTTCGGTTTACACGGGCAGCTGCATAGCGGTATTTTCCATTTACAGGCAACTGATTGTTCGCCTGTCATTTTTTAAAGAAATCCTTTAACTATGCATTAAGTCTAAAGAGATGGGAGGAAATAGCTTTGACGACCTGACAGATTTCAAAATGCACCGAAGACTCCCACGAACTTCTTTTTGGACTTCATATGTTATCCAGACTTAAAGTAGTTTTCATTAAGGTGGCTTAAATTCAATTGCATATTCTTAAACATGTAGACCAGTTCTTAAAAGGACATATCACATTCTGTGACACCAGCAGGAATTGGCATGGATATTAAATTTGCTCCATGGAGTTGTTGGGCTATAACAGTGTTTTCCAAAATCTGTTAAACCAGTATGTCACCAGTATGTTTAGATTTGAGTGCCACCCCCTATTCAAATACGTGCCCCATGCTTTGTAACCTTAAAATGTGTTTGCTTTTTGCATAGAGAAACGTTTTTGCATATCATGTTTTGTTTAATGTTGTAATTTGACCTTATTGAATTTAATGGCCAAAGAGCCTTTTCATTTTACTGTATTCGTTTCTATTTTTCGGACATGGAGGGCCGAACAAAACCCAGTGCTGCAAGCTTATTGTTTAGCGGTGTCTCTGCCCGAGCATTACAGTTTGGGAAAATATGTTTACAAGCAGATTAGGTATGCGGTCAGGGAGCTAAGTGAGGAAGCTAATCCAAAAGAATGAAAACGCAGAAATGGAAATTTCGTTCTTGCGTAACACGGGCAGTGTGGGAGTCAAAGAAAGGCAGGGGAACTTGTAATAAAGTAGCACTCCTGAACTGACAGATTGTAGCATGGTTTCGGTGGAAAAAAGAGGTCTATTTCAGAATTGGGGGGAGGGGTGGGGGGTTGCCCGGTTATGTCAAGGAAATGGTTTGTTATCTCAGGTCAACAGCCGAGCTGATATTTTAGAGTGCCTACCCCTCTCTGTGCTGTTCAGAGCAACCTGAAAACATTTCAATGAAACGATCGTGTTGGAAATGTCAAACATGATTGTAGCCGGCTGTTGCGGGTCTCTCGAAATTTTAAATGCAACGTTTTGTTCCCGACACAATCGAGACGTTGTCAGCCAGCTCTCTCAGGGCAACGCCGGCTTTGCACAATTGTAATATTTTCCCTCTGCATTTCTCTCGAGCTTTTTGTTGCCTCTGGATTTATGCGATTTTGGGTTTGACGAGTCTTTATAAACACGGTATTTGCACTGCCGAGAACTCGCATTTAGCACTCCCATACCGCTAGCAGCGCGCTCTATCCCGCTGCGCCTTATTGCTGGCTTTTGCCTATACCGTGCGCCTGTCTGATAATGTGGTTGGATGATATGTCAGCGAAGCCAGATTGATTCGAGTGAAGGGGAGCCATTTCACAAAATATAGTGCTGTCAAATGGTAAAAGAGATCTGATAGCCCTGCTGGCTATGCTGCTCGGTTTATCTAAAATGGTGAGGCATTGTAGCGACGGTTTGCTACAGCAAACAGCAGGTCTTGGCTTCAGAGGTTCCCACTGTGTTCCCTTGTCTGATATCACTGGGTCAGGAAGTTTGAAGGAGTGAGTGAATATTCTAGAATGTTTTTTTTTTAAATTATTTTTTTTTTTAACTCTCACAAGAAGTGCGAGATTCATGGTTTGTTTTTGGTTGAGAGTTTTCATCTTTTAAGTTTGTTAACTATGTCCACATTAAACCAGTACGTTCTGGTGAATGAGAGGCATCAATTGTAAAAAGTGCTTTGGATAAAAGCGCTATATAAATGCAATCCATTTACCATTTACCATTTACGTTCCCCTGAAAACATTTTTCCTTACTGGGTTGAAAAAAATAAAGAATGTTCGTTTCAGTGCACTTATGTTATGTAGCCTGGTTGAATTGTTTTTAATGGTGAAAAAAGTGTAATGTGCATGTATTTGGTCACCGATAAGCCGATTTCCAGATGTCTGGGCTAGAAATAGCATGGATGCTGCGTGTTTACCATGTTTTTCTGGTAACTTTTTTTTTTTTTACGTTGGTAAACGGCAAGCTCCAAGTTGACTTCAACTGAGCCCTTTGGAGGTAATGAAACCGGGAGGGCCAATCATGTCTCGCAGCCTAAACTCTCCGAGGCCACCCGCTCCCTATGCTCATAAGGGAGCGCAATTAACGGAGGAGATACGACATGAAGTTGTTTGGAAAGAAATTGTGTGTGTAGATTGGCTCCATTTGGGATGTTATTTGTGTATGGCTGCAGTTGTGCTCCCTGGATGAATTGCTTGCTTCTCTTAATCTGCATCCTGTAATTTCTGCTATTGCTTACTGTTGTGGGGTAAAAATGCATTTGGGGGGGGGGGGGGGGGGGGGGGGGGGGGGGTGGGTAAAAGGCTGTATGGATTTATGAGGAGATCGCCCGCTTGTGAGATGTGTCACTTTTGAGTGCTACCCGTTCCAAGTCCCCTTTCTAAACGGGATGGGGGTAGGTGTTGGGGTGGACAGACAAACAGGATTTATTCTGTCTCAGTCTGTGGCCTAGCCCACACAGAAGAGCTGGCACAGGAAGAGAAAGTGTGGTGATTTTTCCCAGTAATGGCTGAGTGTTTGTTTGTTTATAGGAGTTTGTGCTCACTGCCTGGTGTACAAAAAGGCACCCTATCTCACGGAGAGGCAGTAATGTCACTCGTTATTCAATTCTTGACTTTTTCCGTTGTATTGCCAGATTTATTTTTGCACACTCTACACTGTATTAATCCACATACATGCCTTTGTATTCCTTTGGTAAAAATTCTTCCTTTTTTGCCACCTGCATAACATGCATCATTGTCCATAAGCAATCCATGAAAAAATTATAGCAATGGTAATAATTGCTTTAAATAATTTTCTTATATATTTTTTTGTAACTTTCTTATTGTGAAGGTCAATATTTCCTTTCTTGACGTTGTTTGGTCCAGTTATATATAATATTTTTCCCCCGTATATGCTGAGTGCAGGAAGGGGGAGATGCAGAACAATCAAGGTTTTTCATTCCCCTCACAACTTTAAATCCAAGCCCGTCTTGATCCGAAGAGAGTGTATGAGCCGAGAGAGGTCGGGGCCAGACGCGAGCTTTCGCTTCCGTTTCTTCAATGAATACTCGCTCGGGGCAGCAGCTGGTGAACAGGCCCGCGCACCGAAATAAAAATACAGCCACTCGCTAAAGCGCATACCAGAAATGTGTTACTGATTACAACCTGCAGGAGAGAATCTGGGTGGAAGGCGCATATTACTTCTGACGCTGGGGTCATTTGATAGCGGTGCCATTTGGTGGGACGACTAACTGTGTCTCCGGCTTGCGTAGTGTCTGGCTGAGTATTGGATACGGGAGACTTACGTGATTGGGGAGAGGCAAATGTTTTGCGGTGTCCGTGTTACCTCGGTATATGCACCCTGCCCTGTCTCTGTTTGTTCTGTGAGTTCATGCGTGTGTCCAGAATGTTGGCTAGAAATGACTCTAAGATTGGGGGGTGTTGGGTGGCGGGGGAGGAACTTTCGCAGACTTAAATGGGCACTTCTGTGCCGTGCAGCGTGTGTTTATGGAATGACTCAATTTCCTCAGAAACTGTTGAAAATAGCGTAGGCTACTTCCTTAAAAACATCACTCGTTAGCAATGACGGATGCTTTCTTTGGAAAACCGAACTAAGCGTGGGCCGGGTTATTCCTGTCAGTGGTGTTGTTTTGAGGACGGGCATTTAACCTAACTATGTATGTGCTTCAAGAAATGACCGTTAAAGCTATATGCTTTCGGAAATATCAAGTTTGTGTTGGACAGTTTGCAAGCGCTCATGGGTCTACCATTCTTAAAGGTTCTTCAATAAATGCCAACTCTGATAAAAGCGCTTTATATTTAAGGTGTAATGGGATGTTTAACTCACGTTGAGTAATGAACTGCGAAGGCCGCATTCGTTTTTAATTTCGTCAGTGTTGTGTTTTCAGCGGCGCTTGCATTCTGGGCCCAGAGGAGGTGAAATGGTCTGATTAAAGCACATCTATTTGCGGCACATTTGTTGTGAATGGGCCTGTTTATGCGTGTGAACATTGTAAGTGTCTGGAGACATGCGGTGGGAGTCGGATTTTTTGCAGGTTTATGCAGTTTAGTCTTTTTAAACCGTGCTGTGTGAACCATACGTAATATACAGCCTATCACGCGTTGCAAAGACTGAAACTATGGTTCCCAACGAATATGAGCTACGGCACTCGCAGGCATTTTAGTGCTCGGAGATCATTTATGTTCTGCCAGAATGTGATTATTGCAGTAGTACTTGATCAATTTAACAGACCTCTTCATCCATAGTGAATTAGGTTAGGCATACTTTTATAACGCGTGTCCCAGTTCTAAATATAAATGTGTACATAATGACAATTCGTGTAAAGATACAGGCAGTCTAACTGGGGTGTCACTTGTGCTCTTCTGGCAATGTGACATGTTGCTATAGATGCGAACCCCACAGCACTCCATTTAATCAGACCTGAGATTATCAACAAATGCCCCTGTCCAGAATTTGAAAGGAGATTAGATGCACCTTCTGTGTCACACAAAGGCCCCTCCCCTGTTCTCAATTCATTTAATCTTCATCTGTTTGAAGGGATTGTTGTGGTCACCGTGGGCGGAACGCTCTGCAGAATGTAAGGGCAGGGGAAATGACAATAATTAGAATGACGCACATTGTGGCCCGTGCACATAAAAATAAACATAGAGGAGAGCAATTATTTTGGTTGACAGGCTCTGTAATTAGATGCTATGAAGTGGTCGCTTTCAACAAAAAAAAAAAATGACTGAGTGGTCTTGAAAGTGTTGCTCGTAGCAACAAGCTTTTTCTTGTCTCGTAGTGAACGGAATTCCTTCTCTTGTAGTGTTTGTTTTAGTGGTAGTTAAAAAAAAAAAAAAAAAAACTGAATTCACAACTAGAGCGAGATACGCGGTGTTACCGCATCTTATTTCGAGGCTAGGGGTGTAGTAAGGGCCGTCAAAGAGGGAGCGCAGACTTTACCGACCTACAAGGCCGTTACGCTTCGCTGCCAAAGAGTGACGGCGGATTGACGGCGGTTTTATTAGCCCTGCAGCTGCTTGAATCCCTCCTGTAATATTGCAGCAAAGCGTTCCCTCCTCTTTGTCCTGCGCTCGCGCTCCCACCAATTATTGATGTGGGGCCCTCTTACAGTATTGTACGATGCTATTGCTTTCCCCTTTCCCTTTTTTCGTTAGGCCATTTACGCGTGTATGGTAGAGATGGATCGCGTAATTTCGTGTCTGTTAAATATTTGCATGCGTCTGTGCATGCCTACGTGCGTATATTTTCCCGTTTATCGGTTCTGTTGTTTAGTTCTTCAGTGAAATTGTCCCGTATTTCTTAGCCGTTAACTTGCCCTCCAGATTTAGTCATGCAATCTTTTGGGACCCCTCTCCACTCCCTTGTGAGTTTTAGATTTCAGTTCACCGTGCGGGACGTCCGCCCCAATGCTTCTGAGTCTCTCTAAGACTAATACGGGCAGGCTAGGGTTGTGACTGGCAGTCCAATAGACTTTACTGACCTCTGCTGATTTTTCTGGTTTTAAGTGCTCTAGTGTTCAGAGGGAGTGCAGGCAAGAGGAGTATTTAGGGGGATGAAGGAGGGTGGACAATTTATGTGCCAAAAAGTCCATTGATTTAGAAGTGGCCTTTATTATATTGGCCGTTGGAGCGTCCTATTTCTGTAAGTTCAAGCAAGTGTGAGCAACTGGGCAGCTGTGGCAATATTGTGTAACCTGCTGCAATTTCTGGAACGATGTTCTCGGGCTTCCAAGTTCTGTTGAGCTGCGTTCATCTGCTGGAAGATCATGTGGCCTTCTGCTCCTTAGGAAATGATTCACTGAAATCAGTTGGCCTAAACTTGCCAGTTAATGCTTTTCGGACGTCCAGTCATCTGCCTGGGCTGAACAGGTTTGTACAATCTGCGTTTCGACCCGTAGGCTCTGTGTTCAGGTGCTTGCAAACATTAACGGGAGTTAATGATTGGCAAATGCATTGTTCAGTAATGCTCCGTTTAGCGGCTTGGGCAGTGGAGCAGTGCGTAATGGTGTAGCATCGCTACGGACTCAACTTCAGTTTCAATCAAACTGTTATTACAGCATTATTTTTGGAAGTGCTGATGCAGGCTTTCCGGTACCTACTTGAAAAGAGAGCTTTCGGGTGGGGCCAGTTTTCCGTTTATCTCGAGTGTCAGAGCAGTCTGTAGTCTTGGCCTTATCGGCTGTGCCACTGTTTATTTAAAAACAAGAATCCTGGTGTTTATTGTGGAGATGGGTGTGGAGTGGTTGCTGAATGACTGATGATATATGTGCTCTTCCGTATTGCACTTAGTTGACAATGAAAAAATAATAAAAATGTTTGGTTGAACTGCATAAGTGCTGTGATTGGTGGGACTAATGTGGGCATTAGCGATGGGATGTCTTAAAATCTGATTGGCTGCCGTAAACTCAGTGGGGGGAAAACAACCTATCTGTGGATAAATTTGCGCAAATTAATGCAAGTGATTCCACACAAGCCAGGTTGATGCTTAAATGCACATCAAGTCATTGTCAAATTGATGGCCATACATTGGTAGGTCTTTTCCCCCCAGAAAGTGTCAAGAAATTGTGAAGAAAATGTATTATTACATTTGTCTGTTTGAGAGAGAGTTGTTTGTGAGTGCAGAAACATATTTGTGAACTGATTGTTTAGTGTAAGAAAATTTTTTTTTTTGAGAATCAGGTTTTGTGTTTGTGTTGAGATCATCTCATTTATTTAATGATTTATGAGACAATAATAACCCCGTGCAGATAGTTGGCCATTCAAAATTAAAGTGGGAATTAGACATGCTCACCCATCATTGGGCGCCATAATTATAGAGAATTTTTTTTTTTTTTTTTTAAATGCGGCCATGATTGGTGTTTATATTTCAGCCATTGTTAATGTGCACTTCAGTAAGTTCTCGAATCAGCTTGTTATTCGTGGTGGGTGGATACACGGAGAATGCCAAGGCCAGTCAGGAATAACAGTTCGCGCTGCTCATCATAAACATTCTCGTTTGGGATGCCCGAGTTCAGATGTTATGCCCATCACCCCCTTTTTTTTTTAAAATAAGGAATTTGCTTGGCTTTCCATGCTTTTGTGATATTTGCCTTCTACACGCATGATCTAGTTTCTAGTTTTGAACAGTTCTTAGTATGCAAATAAGCCCAACGCAATCATCAGACCCCCCCCCCCCCCAAAAAAAGGTATTTGTAGCCAAATGAGGCTTTGTAACCCTTATCATGCTTGGAGGTTAGCCCCAAGCCATTAGGTTGCATTGCAGCCCGGTGAGCTAATGCTAATCGTCTTGCAAGCTTGCAAGTTAGTGCAGTTACGAATGCTTTTGCGCCTATTTTTTTAAAGATGTAATCCTGGAATGGTGTGGAAATAATCCATATTGAATCACCTAAAATTCTTGCAAGAATTTCTTTTCTCCTGATGCTGAGAATTTAGCAGTAGCAACAGCACAAAAGTGTGTTCCGCAGTTAGTCTCTGCATTTAAAAAAAATTAAATTCAATTACATTTCTGTGTCTGAAATCCGTCCGCCAGTCTGCCTGTCCGGGAGCAGGCTGGAGTCCGAAGGCCTCTGATTCGCTCGGGTTCCACTGGAAGACCCCGGAGTCTTCCGCGCGCGAAAGAAGCGAAATCCGCGCGTTTGTAACGCAAGACACGAATCCTTCCCAGCCGTCTCCAGCGGCCCGGTGACATTTTTGTTTAATTTGGCGCGGGTCTGCCGACGCGCGGCTCTTTCCAGGGTAAGACGGGCGCCGGGCCGCCGCCCTCTTTAGGTAAATATTTGCCTGTTCGGTTCCAGCCGAGGCTCTGGTTGCTACCGGGAGCTCCGGAGCCGGAGCGGAGAGGAGGTGTTTCAGCGGCCCGGGCCTCCGCGCGCAGTCAGGCCTTGGGCGTGCGCTACGGATCCTCGGGTCCGGCGTGTACCATCGCGCGCTGGGCCTGGACAGGCCGGCGTATCGGGCCGCACGTCTCGGTAACCCTGCTCCCCCCGCCTCCCCACTGCCAACGGCTTTGGTGCAGAAGCGGCTACGTGGTGCGATGGGCAGTGGGGTTCGTAAAAACACGCGCTCGCTGCCTTGACTCTCTTCTCTGAACTTCGACGCGTTTTAACGTCCTTCCGCACGCGCTGCGCGCTCGCGCCCTTTCACGGACGTCTCGAGGCAGCCTCTGCCGTTAAGTGGTCCGGAAGCCGGTCGTCTCGCGTGCTGTGAATGTGTGTCCTTCCCAGATGCGTTCGTCTGCGCGAGACGCCGCTAATTTCACTTCGCTGAAATGTTAGGAGCTGCTGACCTTCCCGTTCCCGAGGAGAAGCCAGGCAGTAGAGTGGTCCTGTTGCTTTTGCTTTCTCGTTTGGGCAAAATGCTCAGCACTTCATTCTGCTCAGTCCTGCGCTATTCTTGGACAGGACGGGTCAGCGTGCCACAACTCACTCCTGTCCTTTCGACGAGCATATCTCTCCCTGCCTTCCCTAGCGCTGCTGAGGTTAACTGTACACATTTGCGCTCAAAATGCTTTGATTCATACCTTCTCGTATGTTGTTTTGCTCGACGGGAGTGGTGCCTAAAATGGTGCCTCTGGAATTTGTTCTTTTTTGTTTTTTTTTTTAAAACCGCGCCAAGATAACGCGCCAGATGAGGCCGGCCGAGCGGGCGTTCTGCCGATAAGCGATGGCTGATAAGGTTGTGTTTTTCAGCCGCGCGGCCTGACCTACCGCCAAGCTGACACCGGGCCTCTGCCGTAAAATCTGACCCCGCGGCTCCAGAAAGGGAGGCTTGACTGAATGCTTTTCCCGGGTTCGGTCGGCGTCTGGAGGCCTTCAGGCTCAAGCTGGAGAATGCCTGCGCTTGCTGTTACTCCCCCCCTGTGTGCAAATCCATTGTCCTATAAGTCTCCTAGCGCATTGCAGTTTTGACACGTAGAGTATACCTGTCAGTGGTCCTTTGTCTGTAACGTTGAACAGAACGTTTGTCTCCTGTGCGACACGTTCTGGTTTGGCTGGTTTTTCTTTGTGTGTGTGTGTGTATGTGTGTGTTTTTTTTCCTTCTTCTTTTTAATAAAAACTGGTTTACTCTTAATTGACTGGATTACAATAACGGTTATTCCACGCTGATTGAGGCTGCCAATTTGGGCCAGGCTCCATATGTGTAGGATTTAGAACCTGCTCAGTCAGCAGCAATACACATATACACACACACACACACACACACACACACACACACACACACAAAGCAATCACAGGGTCCTTACGTCTCAGGCACACACATTCAGTGTCTTTATTATTTAATTAAATGTTGAATTCTGCTTCCACTACCCAATGATATATATATATTATATAACATTTATTTGGCAGACACTTTTATCCAAAGCAACGTTCAGTGCCTTCCAAAGGTCATTAGAACAACTACAAAACACAAGTCCGATAAGGTACAATACTCATTACGTAACAGTTATGCATAGTCATGAACACATTAAGTCCAGTTCACACAGTAAGCATTGGCTATAACCAGAAAGTTATGGTAAGTGAAATTATGAATGACATGTTACACTACATTACAGGCATTTATCGAAAGCGTCTTGTACAACTTCTTACAGAGCATTTACATTGTATCCAATTATACAGCTGGATATATACTGAAGCAATGCCGGTTAAGTACCTTGCTCAAGGGTACTACAGCAGTTGAGCCTGTGACTACAAGACCAGCTCCATACCCATTATTCAGAATGTCAGGTTTTAGTCTGGTTTCTAGAGCCTAAGCTTTTGGTGAAATGAGACGGCTACAGAAGCTTCATTTGGTAGGGTCCTCTAAACATCACCGTTCCTAATTTTAAAAAATTAAGCCATTCATGCTGACATTGTCCATTTGTATAAATTATGCTGTAAGGACAGTAATTAAAATCTAAGTTTAAAAATAAAGATGCACAGAGTCTGGCAGCGGGATAATCAGGTGCTTCCAGTGTTTTGTGAACCGCTCTGTATTCAGATATGCATAGGACATGTGGCCACGCATCTCTGGAAAAGATATTTTGCATAAAATGAATGCCATTTTATTTTCATGTTATTGTCATAGTTACAGTGAAGTAACCATGACGATGGTAATTTGGAAAACAGAATTGTCATTCCCAGCGGCATCGTGTCATCCATCATAAAATAGATTTGTTTGTCTTTTGTATTATTAGCAAGATTTTTTTCTTGCGTGGCTTTAAAATGGAGGGCGAGTGGTTGTCGTTGTGGGTTATCTGGTCCACTGTGTGGACTAGCTTTGGTGCAAAAGCAATAGCCTAGTTAATAAGGAATAATTAAGGTTAATATAAGGATATATCCAATGAGGGCAGTACTGTGTTTTCTACTCACCAAAACAGGGTTTATGTTGAAATGTTAGGATTAAAACGTAGAATGTAAGGCGTTCTGGTTTCCAGCTGTAAAATTTTGATTTGGAGTTAATGCACTCCTGTGTGCGCGCACATTTCCGACCTCGCGGGTGTCGGACTCCCGCCTGATTTTGCACTCCGGCAGACTCGTAAAGAGGAAATGAGACGGCTGCGATTGTGTCGCTCCAGAACAGTTTACTGCGTATCGAAGGGCACTGCGCGTTTGAGGCTTGCTGTTTTTGTTCGCATTCCTATTCTTTTTAAAGAGTACACAGGCCACAGGATGTGGAGGAGACCAGCGCGTATGCTTCTTACAAGCCCAATAAAAAAACTAGAGGAATTTAAACGCTTTACGCTTATGCTGCGGCGTGTTCGCCGTTTTTACAGGCTACTCGAACGGCAATTGCGATTGAAATTCTCAAGCTTTCGCACGGTTGCCCCACGATCGACAAAACAAATAGGCCTACAAAAGAATTGGAACTGGACACACATTGACTTACGTGTGTTTTTAAAAACCGAGTTTTGTAAAGAAAATAATGACATCGGTTAGAATGCTAAGCTGGGTCCTCTTCTGCATAAATGCACGTGCTCAAGGGATTGACAGCGAGAGGTTTGTTCCGCGTTGTGCGTGTGGGTTGAAAGCATGAAGCGGTTAAACCATTAACCTGTCTGAAGGATTAGTGCCCTCTGTTCGCCTCTTATAAATGATTCATTTTTGTTAAGCCTCATTAAAAAAAACCCATTGTGTATCAGAATACATATGGCTTGTCTGTCAATGAGTCACATGACGTGAATCAGGCTGAGGAGATATCTTGTATCCCCCACCCCCTTTCTCTCTAAGCTGTGGTACAGGCCCTTGTCTTTCGTTGCATGCTCCCTTGCCAAGCAGTTATTTTAAACAATGGAAAGCAAGCTGTTCCGTAGGGCCCTTGTTGTGAAGCGCGTTGTTTGCATTAGCCCCTGTTCTGAGGCAGGGGAAATGTGTGTTGTGCTGCAGGTGGTGATGGTGCTGCATGCTGCTACCAGATGGGCAATGAAATTGAAGTTGCCCAGATATGAAGGTGTTTATAATCAGCTTTAGGGTAGTGCGCGGACTGCTGTGTGACCCCCACTTCCCCGTTTCTTGGGAAAATGTATATATGTATTGTGTGTGTGTGTGTGTGCGTGTGTGTGCATGTGGCGAGCATTGTTGGGCTGAATGGCCTGTTCTTGTCTTTATGTTATGTTATCTTCTGTTGTTACGTCATGTTATGTTATGGTGCAGTATGTTATCTCATGTTATGTCATGTGTTAATGTGTGTGTCGGTCTGCCTGTTTCTGTCTGTGAGTGATGTGGGCGTGTCTGTATGTGGCTGTGTCTGAGTGCATCTGTATGTACGTCTGTCTGTCTCTGTCTGAGAGACATGGCATTATCTGTCTTAGAGATAGGGCTTTATCTGTCTGTCCATGCACAGTGGGCATGCATGTATGTCCTCGTGTATGTGCGTGCGTCTGTGCGTCCGCGTGCTTGAATCTCTGTGCAGCACGTGGCTTGGCAGTGCTGTAAAATTGCAGCTCAGTGCCCAAAACTGAACCGCCACCGCATGTGGGTCACTTGTGTTAATTTAAAATGCTGCTTGGCAGGCATTTTAAATTCCGCTGTCCCAGCATAACTGCATCAGACGGACTCCAGAAAGGCAACCGCCAAACGTTAGTGTTTCAGCGTTTGAGACGGCAGTGCGGGAGAGACTTGCGCTGATGTGCATGGGCTCTTTTGACCTTTCTGAGTCCATCTCTCTTTCATATTTCTCTTGCTCCCTCTATCTCTTTTAACTAACAAGCTAAAATTAGTTGCAGTAAAATGGCAATGACTGGAATAAAACCACGAAAGCCCTGGAATTCTGGCAGTGAATTATCCTAGCAAAATATTTGGATACCCAATGGATAAATTTCCCCACTCAATGCAAAATCAAGTGCAAACATTTGGTTATGGTGTTTTCCTCCTCAGACAAATTGCTGAGTGTGTGTATTTGTCGATGCAAATGCTTTCCTGTGAATGTGTATGTATTGGCAATGGCTGTGCTCTTCAGTGCTTCTGTCCTGGAACTACTGCCGATGGTGCTACAGGAACCAGGTCCTGGAGGGCCTCTAGTCTGCCAACCTCCACCCCCCCCCCCCCCCCCCCCCGCCAGACCTTACTGTGGCTTTTTTATTTAAACCAAGACCGTTGGCACATTTTAACTTGGTTACATGGTTACATACAACAAACATCTAGCCTTGCCAAATCATAACTGGGTTGAGTGCTTAAATTGGTTCACTTTGCACTTTAGTTGGTAGTGTCAAACACTCAAGGGCCCAGTTTATAGGAAACCATCGAGATTGTGCCTGCAGAAGATTGGGTGCTCCCACGGTGACGAAGCATACTCCACCGAACGGTAGAGCTGTTTGCTGAGAGGTCAATTCAGCCGTAGCAGCATTATCCCTTCCCTTTAACTGACAGTCCTATCGCTCCGTTGAGCTGCCGCTTAAAGGCTCAAAGACATTTAAGCAAAACCGAGTCTCGTAAATCTGCATGCCGAGAGTATCGGACCGCTACGATGCTATTCGTCACCTGCTCTGTGCTGTTACTCCCACCTGTCAGAGTAACCAAACAGAATTACAGTTATTTGTTTCTGTTGGAGCCCTGCGGCGCTTGTTGCGAGCAGGAACTTCTGTGTTCTTTACCCTCATCCAGGTGGACTTGTCAGGACAGGCAAATGAAACCTACGCAAACCTACGGCTTGTTTTTTCCCAATGAACCTACCAAAGATTCCCATATTTTTTTTGGGGGGGGTGAAGGTACTTCCTGCCCAGAGGCGGATTCGCGGAACGTGACCCTGACGGGCGTTTGAGTGAATGCTCGTTCTCTTCGCGCACGCCGTCGGACGAGCGCGAGATCGGCGCGCGCGCGGCGGTCGGTGGCGCGGCGCTGGCGACGGAGCCGCGCGTCAGCGAAAATAAATCTGCTGTCGTCCTTTTTTTGAAAAAACCGCGTGTAGCCATCATTACGCAAACCTCTCACCCGCAGCCGTTTCCTGCTTTTGTCTTGCGGTCGGAGGCCAAGCAGCTTCGCTCCAGAGCAGGGTCGGGCTTTAGCGAATGTGCTATGATGAATCGGGGGGGGGGGCGATGGGGGGGGGGGGGGCGCACTTGACAGCATAGGGTAATTTAAGATAACTACCAACACTCGCAGGTGCACCTACTCGATTTGAAGTGCCTCCTTCAAAACTGGGGAAACGTCAACAGGCGGCGTAAAGCAGGGGCAAATACGCTCTTTAAACAATTATCTTGGTAATTTGCCATTTTGCGCTCGTGCACCTCGGCGTTTGCTTTCTGTTTGTTTTGCAGCTTAGCCTGAACTTTATTTCATGGGGAAATACTCGAGTGCGTCTTGCAGGCAAAGCAAATTTGGCATGAAGTTATTTTTATTCATGGACCGGTCCAGTGCTGCACAGTTGAGTAGCTTTTTTTGTGAGGTGGGGGGTTTTGTGCAATAGTATAATGGAGGCGGGTGTAGTGGTCTCTATAATGGAGGCGGGTGTAGTTGTCTCTGTAATGAAGGCGGGTGTAGTGGTCTCTATAATGGAGGCGGGTGTAGTGGTCTCTGTAATGGAGGCGGGTGTAGTGGTCTCTATAATGGAGGCGGGTGTAGTGGTCTCTATAATGGAGGCGGGTGTAGTGGTCTCTATAATGGAGGTTGGGTATAGTGGTCTCTATAATGGAGGCGGGTGTAGTGGTCTCTATAATGGAGGCGGGTGTAGTGGTCTCTATAATGGAGGCGGGTGTAGTGGTCTCTATAATGGAGGCGGGTGTAGTGGTCTCTATAATGGAGGCGGGTGTAGTGGTCTCTGTAATGAAGGTGGGTGTAGTGGTCTCTAATGGAGGTTGGGTGTAGTGGTCTCTATAATGGAGGCGGGTGTAGTGGTCTCTATAATGGAGGTTGGGTGTAGTGGTCTCTATAATGGAGGCGGGTGTAGTGGTCTCTATAATGGAGGCGGGTGTAGTGGTCTCTATAATGGAGGGTGGGTGTAGTGGTCTCTATAATGGAGGGTGGGTGTAGTGGTCTCTATAATGGAGGCGGGTGTAGTGGTCTCTATAATGGAGGTTGGGTGTAGTGGTCTCTATAATGGAGGCGGTGTAGTGGTCTCTATAATGGAGGTTGGGTGTAGTGGTCTCTATAATGGAGGTTGGGTGTAGTGGTCTCTATAATGGAGGCGGGTGTAGTGGTCTCTATAATGGAGGTTGGGTGTAGTGGTAGTCTCTATAATGGAGGTTGGGTGTAGTGGTCTTTATAATGGAGGTTGGCTGTAGTGGTCTCTATAATGGAGGTGGTTATGGTGGTCTCTATAATGGTGACAGTGTTCAGTGCTGTTGAACACAGCTCTCGACCTGATCCCTCCTGGAGCTCTCTGGCTGGATATGAATGTCGAATCCATAAAATTATCTTTAAAATGAAGGCTGTGTCGGCTGCCCCTTGGTCTGGCTGTGTGCGGAGTCCGTAAAGGCAGACCATCCACTGAGCGTAGAGCTTAGGGATGCAGTATCCCTGCTTTACTGAACTGCACGGCTCCTCTTTAGTTCTCCTGTCCACCCAAAACCACCCCAGATTCCCCGCAAGTCTCACAGTCTCGCGCCTCGCTATCAAATTACGCTTTTAATTGGCTAGATGCGCCGTTTGCTCACATCCTCATGTCACGGAAAAGCGATCTGATCAGATAGGGTGTACCCCAGCGTGTAAGTCAAGCCTGTTTGCTTCGTCTAGCAGGCGGTTGAGCTAATCCTTGTTTTTAAAGTGCCTCATCCGGACAGGTTTGGTTGCCATGGCCGAAGGTAAGCTTACATTATAAAAACAAATCCAAAGAAAGAAAAAAAAATTCTGAGCTGAATTATGAACTGTGCAAACCTGTATTAAAAAAATTACACACAAGTATGTGTATTTCTTGGCTTTGAGTGTTTAATGGGTGCTTGAATTTTGGTTTCACGCCACAAAGCAGTTTCTCTTGTGAGGTTTAAGATGTGAGACGTGGCAGAAATGTTGACACATTTTAATGCGTACCTGATAACAACAAATATCAAGACTAACCTTATAAAAAAAATTAGCGTTCTTAAATTGGTTCAGTTTGCGCTTTAACTGGTAGTATTAAACACCTAAGGGCTCATTATTTGTGGGGCGACATAGCTCAGGAGGTAAGACCGGTTGTCTGGCAGTCGGAGGGTTGCCGGTTCAAACCCCGCCCTGGGTGTGTCGAAGTGTCCTTGAGCAAGACACCTAACTCCTAACTGCTCTGGCGAATGAGAGGCATCAATTGTAAAGCGCTTTGGATAAAAGCGCTATATAAATGCAGTCCTTTACCATATTTAAAAAAAAAATAGCCACCAGGATTGAGCCTGCAAAAGACCAGCCATTGCCACAGCAGCAAATCATACCCAAACAAGCGATTGAGCTGCCGGTTGAAGGATCAAGTCATCTGCGACAGAATTCCCGCTTTTTGTAACTGAACTCCGGCGTTATGCAAAAGTCTCTTTTAAACAGAATTAACCCTTTAAATGGCAGCTCTATAACTCCACTGAGCTGCCACTTAACGTGCTGAGAACATTCTGGCAAAAACAAGTCCCATTAAATGTGCATGCGGAGGGTATTCAAAACACTATAGTACTATTCATCGCGCTTTTAGGCGTTCCCACCATGGACCAACTCGGTCGAACGGGCACATCCACGGTACCTGACACACTTCCCGGTAACCAGTGCAATTATGTTGTTGCTCCCACCTGTCAAATAACCGAAACAGATTAAAAGTTATTTGTTTCTGTTTGGGCCCTGCAGTGCTTGCTGCGAGCAGGAATTTCACTGTTCTTCACCTCATCCAGGTGGACTTGTCAGGACAGGCAAATTAAACTATGCAAACCTATGCAAGACTATGTCAAAATGACTGTTGATAACGCCAAAGAAAATTCCACGCGACTTGTCTTTCCCAATGAACTCACTGAAGATAGTAATTTTTTGGGGGGAGGCCATGGGGGGGGGGGGGGGGGGGGGGGGGGGGGGGGGGGGAGGGGGAGGGTACTTCCTGAGCAAAGACGGGGAGGAAAATTAGCAGACCGTAACCCCCCCCCCCCAATGAACAGTCGAGCAAACGCTTGTGCTTTTTTTCGCACGCTGTCAGACGAGCGCGATTTCCCTCCGTGAGGTCGCAGTGCGCGCGACAGTGGAGTTTCCGCTCCGCGGTGCTGGCGACAGAGCAGCGCATCAGCGAAAATAAATCTGCTGTCGTCCTTTTTTTAAAAAAAAAAAACGCGTGTAACCATTATTACGCAAACCTCGCACCCGCAGCCGTTTCCTGCTATTGTCTTGCGGTCGGAGGCGAAGCAGCTTTGCTCCAGAGCAGGGTCGGGCTTTATGAATGTGGTAGGCTATAACCATTTGTAAAAAAAGAAACTCATTAAAAAAATCATCTCGGTAATTTTGCTAGTATGCTTTTGTGTACATCATCATTTTATTTAGAATTTTGTTTACAAACTGAGCTTTGCGGTGTTTTGTTGGAAATATTTGTGTGCCTTACAGGCAAAGCAAATTTGACATTGAGTTAATTATTTTTCATTAATGGGCCAGTGTTGCATTGTTGAGTAGCGTTTCGTGAGGTGGTGGGTTCTGTAGAATGGTGTGATAGAGGTAGGTGTAGTGGCCAGTATAATAGGGGTGGCTGTATTGGTCATTATGCTGGCGACAGGTGTATTGGTCAGTATAGTGGAGGCAGGTGTAGTAGTCACTATAGTGGAGGCAGGTGTAGTGGTCAGTATAGTGGAGACGGGTGTAGTGGTCAGTAAAATGGTGGCAGTGGTCGTTTGCATCCTGGAGCTCTCTGGCTGGATATAAATGTCTATTCCGTAAAATTGTCTTTAAAATGAAGGCTGTGTCGGCTGCCCCCTGGTCTGGCTGTGTGCGGACTTGGTAAAGGCAGATCATCCTCTGACTGTGGAGCCTGGGGACGCGGTATCCCTGCTTTACTGAGCTGCAAGACTCCTCTTTAGTTCTCCTGTCCACCCAAAACCGCACCAGATTTCCCCGCAAGTCTCACAGTCTCGCGCCTCGCTATCAAATTACGCTTTTAATTGGCTAGATGCACCGCTTGCTCACATCCTCATGTCACGGAGAAGCGATCTGATCAGATAGGGTGCACCCCAGCGTGTAAGTCAAGTATATTTGCTTTGCCGAACGTTTCAGCTAATCCTTGTTTTAAAGGGCCTCATCCGCAATGGTCCTCTGTGGTGTGTGGGGGGTCGAGCTTAAATTTTAAAAAAAGAAAAAAACTGCTGTTTGTCGTTTCGCACATTTGTGTGTCTACCAGCCGAACGGTTTTCATCATAGCCTGCTGTGACACCGATTGGTTATCAATGACCATCACCTTTGTCGACGGACCCAGAAGCTGTAGAATATGCACCTTGCTTGCAGACGGTATCTTTTGACCAGCGCTCTACTTCGAGCGGGGAATGCAAGGAGGAATCTGAGACGTGCCAGGAGTTTTGCCCCTTCATTTAGTTTTTGAAATATATTTTTCTTCTCATAGCATAGTTTCAGAGTAGTCACATGATGCACAAGTGTTTGATTTGTTGTCTTGGCCTTGGTTTTTTTTGTTTTGTTTTTGCATTAATTAATGTTAACTTCCTACTGTTGGCATTAAAGTAAGCATAGTTAGATTTGTGTTTTTTTTTTTTAAATAGCTACTTTATATTTCCTCTGTGCTTCCTCCTGACGCTTCAGACACTGGCATGGTTCTTCCCCAGTGTAGTTTTTCATCTAAAATACAGAATAGTGTCGTGACCTGCTCTGTGGGGTCCTCTGAGATATGGAGTTTTTGCGTTGCTTGTACTGGCTGTAGGCGCTGACATTTAAAAAAATTTTTGTAACATATTTTCGTTCTAGCCATTTCATTCATTGTATTCATTGCCTTTTGCGGGCACCCCAGTGCTGCTTTCTGCAGGTAATCTGCAGCCACTGAATTACTTATGTGATCTTTTTGGTAAGCTTTGGCGCTTACTGTAGGTTTGGACACTTTTCTGCTGTCCCTTTTTTTTCTATCTTTTCTATTTTTTCTATCCATTTCTAGTGTTCTTTGTAGGTTTTTTGGGTTGGTTCCTTTTTACACTCTTTGTTTTTCACTTGTATGATTGGTCAGTCAGGGTTGTTGAGTAAAATAGAGAAATCCTTGATTATGATGGCGGTTTCTTTATCTAATAAATCTGATTCCTCAGAGTTGGGGAAAGAAATAATATAGAAATAATTACAGAAATTGTTAACACCTTTGTCTGGTACCACTTTTAAATAAGAAAGAGGCGGATAAATATTTTTCCCCATTTTGGTAGCGTAGCCACTTCATTGTACTAGCCGAAGGATGTCTGGATATCGCGGTTACGATGTGTTTTAAAAGTTAAAGCTCCAGAGGTTTAGTCTTCACTGGCTCTTGATCAAAGAAATGATTTTGATGCAGTAAAAACTGCTCATTTAAGAACGTATGGGTTGGTCCCAGAGGCTTACTGTCAGCAATTCAGTTGGAAAGAAAACAAGATGGCCAAACGTATGTAGAGATTGCAAGAGATAAACAGAGCTTGTTTTATTAAACACAACTTATTTGTGTTTATTGCAAATAAGTTATGAAGTTTGAACAACTTTGGGATCTGATCAGCCTGGAAGAGTTCAAAAACTGCTTGCCAGAATGTGAAACCACCCACATAAATCAGAAGAAAACTGCCCAGGAGAAAGAGAAATTTAACCGATAGAAAAGTGTTTACGTTTGCAGTCTCCATTTTACAGGATGGCCGCAAAGTGCTCTGGAAGTCCTGAAAAGGTTGACCCTCCTATGGTTGATTAAAAAAGGAGGAAATTTAAATTTTATTCTTTTGTGCTCATGCGCACCATATCATTTGAGTCTTCTCGTGAAAAGCGTGTCTTTTATTTTGGGTTACGACTTAACTGGGGGGAAAGTTGTAACCAACCCCCGTGGTTTCGTTTGTCTCTGTATTTCCTGGGTCCCCTGAAAAACCGCCACAGACGTATCCAGAGGGATTTCCCACCTGTGCCATCACAGTGTCTGAACGGCGGTGGGGTACCTCCTGATCACATCGCACCGATTCTGCATCGCTCGGCAAGGCTGAAGGTGACTCCACCTGTGTTAGGGGATGATCTTCAGGCCGTTGCAGATTTTGGCACACCCTTGCCATACAAACAGCTGCTTGTAGTGCCGCATAATGCCTCCAATGTTTTGTCACTATATTTGATCAGGCCGTCTCCGAAGAGATCCAGAAACTTGTCGCCGGCTGTTTTGTACGAGATGGCGTCCTTTTTAGTCTCCGAGGAGGCCGCTCGAGGCTCTAGCTGAGGATGAGCGGGATAGCGCCTCTGCTCGTGGTTCCTGCTGTTTGCCGTCCTGAGACGCCGAGCCTTGCGCACGACCATCACTTGGGAACAGACCTGGGTCAAACACATATTTGTTTTGGATTCAAATACTTTTCTACGCTTTTACTGATCTTGTCTGGTGAAGTGGAACCGATGAAATACTCTCAAAAAAGTGCGAACCCCACCTTCTGGTCATATTTGGCAGACTCAGTTACACCAGGCAAGATCAACAGAGCACAGAAAAGTATTTGAATCCAAAACAAATACGTATTTGACCCAGGTTCTGCTTGGGAATAACAACTAAAACTTACAACGGCTCTGCAACATCTCATTCAGCCCGGTATGAAAAGGGAGGTTGTGCGATACTGTAAGAGCTGTCGCGTCTGTCATGCGTGTCCTCCCGCTCCTGCTGTATCATGTTCCAGCTCTCGGTGAGCCGTGCGAAGGAATTCTCGTTGATTGCGTAAGGCCTTTGCCGTGCCGTGCGCGAAAGCTGGTAACTAATATATCTTTTAGCCGTGATGTGTGCTTGAACTCTGCCCGTGATCTCTGCTTGGGTCTGTTCGGGGTGTGAAAGGTCCACGTGGCTATGCCGTGCGAATGTGTTCAAAGCCTGCCGCGATGGCATCTCCAGTTTCCGAGCGGGAAGCGAAACCCGTTGCGTTCCGCGCTTTCTCTTCCTGGCTGGAGGGCACTGCCGCTGACCGCAGTCAGAGTGAGGGAAAACATGACGGTATCTTCCGGAAATGTGGTAGAGGGGAAGGCCCTGACCAGTCTCGCTGATGGTTCCCTCGCCTTATTAATGGATCAACAAGATGGCATGATTGCCCTTGTTGTCTCACATGCCAAATTCTTCTTCTCAGTGTGCTGAGCCGGACTTCTCTCGTTAAGTGTTGTGCTGAAGTCGTCACAGACTTTCAGTTAAGCAGCATGACCGCGGAGTAAATCCCTTAAAAATTTGAACAGTCATGGGAGGATGTTGCTTCAGTGTTTGAGCATGACGTTGCCAAACCTAGCCTCTAGTGTTATCAGCTCACCTTTCCTCCTGTTGAATAAACTTGATGAGTCATTGTGTTATTGCACCGTAAACGCTATCGCGAAAGCCGTCTGTTATCCTTTTCCCTGAGCGAATAACCCGCGTTGGGACCTGCGGCTTTTGGTTGTAAATTTGTGCCGTTGAAGGGCTACTGGCAGTTCTCACTGCCCGGCCGTGCGAAAAAGAGATTTCCGCCCTTTGTAACGTGATCGTTTCCTTCAATATTCCCCAAATACTTTTAGCCTGACTTTTGGAAATACAATGACTTTGCACACAAAAAAGTTCAGTGCAAGCGATCTATTTGGTCTGACTGGTTATCATAAACTAGAGACTTCTTGGGTCATAACATATTAATTTAACAAAGTCTGAGCTCTGTGCAAATCAGAAATTTAAGTTTTCCATCAAAATGTATGCATTTCTTGAGTGGTTAACGGGTGCTTGAATAAAGGTATTGCACCACAGTGTAGTGTCTTGCGAGGTTTGGGATATGAGGTTGAGCAGAAGCGGTGCATTGTGGGATAGGTAGAGAGTGGGTCTGTGGAATATAATGGCCCTCATTTATCTCTGGTTTTTCTGAAGGTCCTTACACTGATTGGCATCTCTCTCTTCTCTGATACACAACCGCTGTTAGCGATTGAGACTTCGTGCTGGGCTGTGTTTAATTACGTGGCGGTCGGGCGTATCGGCGAAAGCTCAGCTCTGGTCCCCTGGAACGGCCGCTGGGCTGAGCGGCAGTAGCGATTACGACATTCTTCTCCCGCGTCTGGGCAGCGTTTGGTCCTGCCCCGTGACCAGCGCAGAGAGGGGGAACCGCTCGCAGAAGGCCCCGTGCTTTTGACCCAACCTCCACCCGACCCGCTCGCCTCCGCCGTTTTTTTTTTTTTTTTTAAAGACGGCCTTAAAACAGCCTGCGTTCAATCAGAACGATCGGGAACCCCGGGAACCCTCCGCCAGCTTCGGATTCGCCCCAGGGTGTCGGGTTAAGCGGACGGCGTAAGAAACGCTCGCGGGCGGGGCGTCCGAGCGGGAAAAACGCGAAACCCGTCGAGCTTTTCGTTTTTAAAAACCCGCCTTGTGGGCGCAGCGGTCTGCGCAGACGTCTTTGTGTTTGCTGAGGTGGGGATGTGCGCAGTTTCTTCCCCCCCCCCCCCCTACTGCCTGTGTGGGCCCCGCGTCACTTGTGCGGCCTGAATGGGGGAGCGTCGGCGGACGTAATGCCGCCACTGAGGAGAGCCCGTTCCGTTTGGAGCGACGCGACGGCTGCTCGGGCTCCGCGCGGCGGCGTTTTGAGTTCGCCTCACGTTCTCTGGTTAAAAACGCGATGGCGCTAAAGGGTGGAGTGGCTGCTAATAGCCGTGCGCTACATGCTAGCTTCGCAGGGCTAAAGCAAAGCTCGTCTGTTTGGGCTCGTCTCTCCCTGAATGACGTCTGTTGAAGTTTATGTGAGGGAACAGGATGGCGTCTTTCCGCAGTTAGACTTGAAACGGCCTTCTGGGCCGGTTGGCTTTTTTGTGGATCTGTTGTGTGGGAAGGTAAGGCAAACTGCAGATTGATCAAGGCTGCGGGTGGTTATGTAACGACTTGAGCGTCTGCTGATCTGGCAGGCCCAAACTGCGAACGGCATCATGCTTAATAAATGTGCCATTGTAGACATGAACTTCTGTACTGTTATCTCCTGCATGTAAATGTTGTTTGCATTAAAAAATAAATCTTGGGAGTAACCGTCCCCCGGATGCAAATCTGGATGATTTTGCCTGGTGTACATGAGAGATCTTATCTGTTTGTTCAGGCAGCTGAGGGTAAGAGTCTTTTTCATAAACTGCGACATGGTTGTGGATGTAAATTAATACGTTATAATTATAATTTATAATTAGTTTTATCTCACTATCGTGTAATGTGTGTGTGTGTGTGTGTCCCAGATAGCAAGTGACTCTGGGGTGGATCTGGACTGATTCTGGCCTGAAGTCTGCATAGCCGGCGCAGGTCCCGTCCAGAGTCGCTTGCTTTCTTGTGTGTGCGTGTGTGTGTGTGTGTGTGTGTGTGTGTGTATACACGCGTGCATGCATGTGTGTGCGTGCGCGTGCGTGCGTATGTGCATGTGTGTGTGTCTGCATGTGCGTGCGTGCGTGTGTGTGCGTGTGGGTGTGTGTGTGTGCGTGCATGCGTGCGTGCATGGGTGTGTGTGCATGTGCGTGCATGTGTGTGTGCGTGTGTGTGCATGTGCGTGCATGCGCGTGCGTGCGTGTGTGTGTGCGTGCGTGCGTGCGTGTGTGTATGTAATGTGTGTGTTGGCTGGGAGAGTGCAGACAGTAAGAGAAGGCGGTTTCTGGACCTACAGCAGAGGGCTCGGTCAGCCTGGGCTGCTTGCTCGCGTGGAGCTGTAATTGCAGCCTTGCCGCGCCGTTTCCAGCCGGTGTACACAGTCTCCGGGAAAAAGGCTCAAAATGAGCGGTTTGGCGTTCCGTCTCCCCTTCTGCGGCTCCGGCAGTCGCCACGCGGTGCAAACCGTAGCGAGTCGGCGGCGCGAACTCCGGTCACGGGCTACTGGCAGCCGCTCCGGTTCTTTTCTACACGCGTTCACTTAACGTCCCGCGCGTTCGGGCGCACCCGACCCCTCGTTTTAAAGTTCAGTCGGCGTCTTAACAGCTCCCGAGCTGTCGCCCCTTGCCACCCATAACTTCAACCTCAATGGGGCCCGGTCTTCTCCGCTTAGCGGTTTCTCCCCTCCCAGGTTAATTGTCTGTTGACCCCCCCCCCCCCCTTCCCCGAGACAAAAGGCCCTAGTTGCTATTCATGGATTGCCGTTCCCCCTTCCCCCCCTTGTTGTGCTAATGCGGTGTTTACATATGCAAAAGATGTCGCTTGAGTAGGCCAGGCCAGGCCCGTCTGCCAGGAAACGCACGTGCGCAGATCCCGGTCGTGACTGTGTTTGACGTGAAAGGGTGCGAAGGCCCGGTTCTCTTGATCTCCTCGTAGACCCGTCGGCTGTCTCGGGCTGACTAATGGAAACTGGATCGTCCTCCGGTTCATGGAGACGGGCTGGCACTCGGTCTGGACTCATTGCATCAGACCGCTCCGTCTCTGTGGGTCTGATAGGAAAACGCAGTAGGGTTGATTGATGGAGTCGGTTAATGGTGGCTTGCCTTCGTTTAAACGGCACGAAGGAAAGTCCTGTCTTTGCCGCCGATTCCGAGATAAAGTTCAGCCATCTTGACGAATATTGCACTTTGGAATTTGGTTTCAGTATCTTTAAAAAGACCGTCGGTAGCCAATGCGGTCCTGACCAATCCCTGCTTTCAACCACGAGTCCACGAGTCCTATCTGCCACTCAAGTGCAGCTGACGCCTTGCATTGACCAGTCAGGTTCAGATGATTTTGACACGAGGAGCCGTCGTCCTGTCGCACTAGGCCAGGGGTGTCCAATCTTATCCGGAAAGGGCTCACGTGGTCGCTGGTGTTTGTTTTAGCTCAGCGCTTCGACAGCTGATTCAACTAACTAACTAACTAATCCAGGCCTTCAGTCGAGACGCTGATAAGAAGAATCTCAGGTGTCTTTCGTTAGCTGAGCTAAAGCAAAAACATTTACAAACGCCGACCCCTTTTGGGATAAGATCGGACACCCCTGCTCTGGACCGTTTGACGCAACGGCAGTGTCCTACCCGGGAATCGAACCTGCAACCTTTCGGTTACAAGCCCAGTTCCTTACCCACTGTGCTACACTCCGTCCTATCAGAACCGCGCGCGGCTCAATTTGACCTCCCTGCCGGCTCGTTAGCGCCAATCGCGGCTGGGCGGCGACCGGCGGTTGCCGTGACCGAAATGAAACGGAGCCGGGCGATTGGGTAGCAGGGGGAGAGCGGCGAGGGCGGGCGGCGGGACGGCGGGACGGCGGGTTTCTTCCCTGTACTTAAGCCCGGCCAAAATTGCCCGTTGATGTGGAAAGCGTGTTTGGGAAAGCAGGACCGTGGGGTTGCGTGGGGCCTGTGCCTCTGTGTATATGTGGGTTGGGGTGGGGGGGGGCATTCATTTTTGGGGACTGCTCCTGCATAGAAGGGCCTTGGTTAATGGTAGACCAGGCTGTCCTGGGGGTTGACGGCTCTGACAGTTTAATTTGTCGTCCCTAAGAGCCCGCAGATGCGGCCTCTCGAAGGGTGACCGCGTGCGACTGTTTTCGGGAGAGCTTTTTCGCGGGGGGGAAAAAAACGGTCATCAAAGGTTTCCTTCCCCTCCCCTCCCTCCTCAGTCGCCTTTTGTTTGTCCTGGGAGCGCGCACGTACTTCTGAACGGTCCGCTACTTTTCTGTGGCATTACAACGGCTCGTACAATAGCAGCCATTTAAAAGAAAAATTTTTTGGTCGGCAAGCTGAAAGCCCAGACATTCGTTTCCCTCCCCTGTGCAAATGTCAAGGTTGATGAATGAACACGTTTTTTTTTTTTCTTTTTCTTTTTAAATTTAGACATTTGTTATTGAAACTGCACATCTGGCGGCCATTGTAATGGCTCTTAACATAACACTGACGGCGAACAATAATTATTCCTGACATTTGTTTACAAGTGGGGGCAACGTACGCATGTGGTTTTGAAAAAAAAAAGAAAATGTCTTTGTTTTTTTTTCCTTCTTTGTTTTTTTAAACTCTTCTGCTTCTAAGAAAATAGAAGGTGTGTGTCATAGCTCCTGCTGGTTTGAGGCTGCGGCTGAATCTCCACACAAACCACAGGAATGCGTTGAGTAAGAGCATCGCGAAATCTGGCGGAAATGTCAGGGCAGTGACGCTGCGTTCGCGGCCTGCCGCTCTGTTTTTCGAGACTGTTGCGCAACTCCTTCGACTGACCCCGGCTTCTCTTCCCCCCCCCCCCCCCCCCGTCTCTCCCAGGTGACGCCTTTCCGGTGGGCTCCTCCCCCTTCCTCGGCGGCTACGTGAGCTCCTCCAATCCGCACGGAGGCCCCGCCCCCATGACCTCCGACCCGTCCTTCAGGGGGGCCCCCAACCCCACCAACCTGCAGATGGCGCAGCTGTGGGCCTCCCACCTCCACGAGGGTAAAGTCCCGGCGCCCCCCCCCCCCCGACCTCGCCGCCCCCGCCCGCGCGCCAAACGAGCCGCGGCGGGTTTTTTGAACGCGCGTCGCGGTTGAAAGGGAAGCGAAGTGGCTCCTGCAGCTTCGAGTGCACTTCAGCGTTTTGAATTTAACGACCTGGTTCATTGTTAGCGGGGCACCAGGGGGGGCCCCCCAGGGGAAGAGAGAAATGTGGGGGTGCCCGGAGGAACGAGGGGCTGATTTGGATTTGAGCGGGGCGATGAAAGTCTCCGATGGCAACCGTGGATTGAGTCACGAAAGCTCTTCTGTGGTTCGAAGCGAGTTTGAATTACTGCGCTTTCTGAAGTTCCGGACAGGTGAAGAGGGCTTCTGCCAAACTAAGAGATCGGTTAGCTTTGAGAACAATGAAATGATGATGGTAGTGGAGCGATGCAGGCACTTGAAGTGCTGTATTTTAGAAACATTAAAAATAGCTGGTGGAGTAGCAACTGCCCCGGTGATATCCAGCAGTTGAGAAGCAGTAATGGGCGAAACTGCAATAATAATGTGGTAGCATTAGCGTTAGCATGGTAGCAGCAACGCTAGTATTAATCCTTCTGTCTGAAAGATTGACTGCCTAACCGGTACTCTGGACAGTATGCTACAAACCAGCATAACTTGAACAGGACGCAAATATTGCTGACCAGCTTGGCTATTGTTTAAAAATGGCACCCTAATGAATTGCGTTGTTTGCTAGCTGAACTCCCCTAGGGTCTCGACACAATGTCTTCGTGGGCCAGGCGTTTCCAACGGGTCCTTCCTGAGGGAGCTGCGGATTTGGGTTTGAGCAGCAGCCCTTCATTTGTATTGTTTATCATCAGCGGGGTTGATTTTTGGGAATGGTTCCTGGGCCCTGGCTCTCTGAGCTAGCGCCCCTGGTCTCTGACACGCGCAGCCCGGCGCACCTGCGAGAGGCCAGTCTCGTTAGCGGGCTTTCGGCGGCGCGGCCTCCGGGCGGGCCTCTGGGGGCCAGGCTATGCGGGGTCCTGGGCTTTGACGCGGCGGGCCTCCCCCAACCCCCCCCCCCCCACCGCAGCCGTCAATCCTCCCCGTATCCACGGCGCCCGCGGAATGCCTAAACAACACAGAATATCGAGTTGCATAACCCAAAAGAAAAGAGAAGGGTTAGCGAATAAATATATAATATAAATATATATATAACATGAGAGAGAGCGGGCGAGACAGAGAGAGAGAGTGAGAGAGAGAGAGGGAGAGAGATGAACTAGGAGCAGCCGCAGATGCATTATTCATTAGGAGGGGGCCCGCCCGTGCACACCAGGGCTTTGTAGCAGTTTCTGTAGTGTGGGCCCGGCTGAATTCTTAATAAATCCTTGTCGCGGTGTCTCAAAGTGGTTTCCCAGCTCGGCGGGCATGGAGACGTGATGAATGGCTGACATTGAAGTGCGCTGTGTTTCCCCCGCTGCCCGTGAAGCTATTTGAGCGCGCGTGTTTGTTCTGAAGGGCACACCTGGCTCTCGCGAAACAAAAGGGAGAGGCGTGCGACGCGATCCATTGTTCCAGTTCCTCTTTGTCTGATTGGAGCTCGAATTCTTGAATTTGCCCCGTGCGTCCCTAAGCATGTCGGCTTGTCAATGAAGAATCTTATTCCTGTGAGGAAAATCTTTTTTATATGTGCGCCATTTATTTGTGGCCGTTTGATGCTACAGTCCGCTTGTGTGTAACTTTAAAAAAAATTTTTTTAACCTCAACAAAGGTGTTTTGCCAACATCTTGTTAAGATGTTCAAGTTCCAAACATTCCTGCTGTCATAATACACCACCAGTGGCCCCGAGATCCTCACGGTACATCTGTACTCTTGTACTTTATGGCCTAATAACTTTATAACCTTACCCTGTCCTTATTAATGCACCCTGCGTCCTTACAATTGATGGTTTGGGCCTAAATGAAATCCATGCCCCAAGCATATCGGTATATCTTCCAATTTCACAATCGGACTGGATTAAACACTTAATCTACTGTGTGCTCTGTAATCCCTCTCTCTCCCTGTTTTTGTCTTTGGCTGGTCTGTATTGGGCGTCTGGCAGGGAGCTCCGTGCTACCCTGCGGCGGGGCTATCTCTGTCTCTGGGCTGGGAGAGCTAGCCTCCCGGGGAAGGGCCGGTGTGAAAGCCCAGAGCTAATTACCCTCCTGTAATGGCCTGAGCTGATATCTGCTCGCTCTATCGCGCGAGAAGAAACCATCGTGAGGCGCTGGGCCTCATTCACAAAAACTTTCCTTAAATTGTTCTTGCGTTTGTTGTTAAAAATGTTCCTACGATCATGAAATTGTAAATTTAACACACAATCCAGCTCACGGGATTAGGATAAGGAAACAGCCATGAACGAGAAAAAAAAAACGATGAATTCTTTGTACGTTTCCTTGGTCAGTGCGGAATATACACCTGTGGTCGCACAATCGAAGCAAGCAGCGCCTTTGCTGTGAATTACCATTATTGCATTGTGTTAAGTGCGCTAATTGAAGTTAAAAAAAATGTGTGGGAGGGAAGAAAGTGCAACACCTGGTCTGTCCTCAAAGGTATTTAAAATTTAATAATAAAAATAATGATGATTGATGATGCTGATGGTGATGCTGATAATAATAATAACACTGAATAAAAAAAAAAGAATAATAATAATAATGGCTTGACACGAGAGCTTTATAATGAAGGTGGAACGAGGTGGAAACTTTCTTATTCGCGTGTTGGACAAACCTCTAAAGAAGAGGCCTCTGTAAGGATCTTTGCATGTGTTCTTCTCTCTGCCCGTGCATTTTTCCTTTTTCTCTTTGTTAGAACAACCCCCCCCACCCCCCCCCACCACCACCACCACCACCACCACGCAAATGTGGTAACACTCATTAAGGTGACCTGACCTCTGACCTCATGACCCTCCCAGGACCTCTCTGCTATTATCTCCAAACCGCTGCAGAACGTCCCGCATTGACAGCTTTTGACACATGGCCTAATTTGTTTCGGGCGAAGTTGCTGGACGGTAATGAAATTTATGAGCGTCGGACGTCAATAGCAGTCCGAGGGGCATTCGCTCTGTTGACTTTGGCTCGGGCCGTCCCTCCACCGAGTGAATCGCCACAACCTCAGATTTGGGCCTCTTTACCTAAGGCGTGGGGCATTGTGTCACGATAAAGGCAAGAGTTTTAAAGTAGTGTTGTTTGTTTTCTAGTGTCTGGTATCTTAACCTTCTTGAACCTTGGTTCCGTACTTTTCCCACAATGTAGAATGTAGACCAACGTTCTGCACTACTGGGTCTTTAAAGACAAAAATATTGTGGTGACATTGTATTGACCGTTTAATTTTTGCACCAAATCAGGTTTTTTTTTTTTTGGTTGCCCGTTAATGCGTCTGTTGTCGTGACGTGCCTGCGTGTTTTTTTTATGAACGTAAATTTGACAGCTGGTTTTGGTCGTGGTGCTCCTGTTCCCTTTTAGCTTTTTGGAGAGGGAGGGGCGATGGGCGCTCGAACCCCTCCCCCCTGTTCGAGCTTCTCTTGTGATTCCAAGCCCCCCGGGTTAACGACCGCCATTACCGCCAGGGGCGCTGCCGCGAGGACGGTCCCGTCGCCGAGAGCGAACAAACACCAAAACAGGGCGGAGGAACTGGCCCCCTCCGTCCAACAGGTCTCTTTGCGTAGTGTCCGACCCCCCCCCCACCCCCCCCCCCCCCCCCACCCCCCCCCCCCCCCCCCCCACCCCAACCGCTTGCGTCGATTCTTCTTTAAGGGGGGCCTTCTCGTTTAACTATCGGAAAAATGGCGGCAACCGTCCGCCAAAGCGCGGAACTCCTCTGGCGCGCCCCCGAGCGCTAACTCTGAACAGGCGGCGGTTCATACGGCAGGCCGCCAGATATGTCGCCGGGCAGGCTTCTCGCCTCCCTGCTGGGAGGCGCTCCGGGTCCCCCCCCCCCCCAAGCCCCACCACCCCCCCGGCCTCCGGGATGGATGTTTGACACCCTTTTGGGCCGTTCGGATCGCACAATTGAAGCAAGCAGCGCCTTTGCTACGAGTTGCCATTATTGCATTGTGTTAGCGCTAACTAAAGTTTTTTTTTAATGCGTGGGAGTGGAAACATGCAACACCTGCTGTATGCAGTTGAAGTTCCCTATGGATTACAGACGCATCCCATATTAGATTCCAGTTCCTGTATTGCACACCGGCATAGAGAATCAGAAGTGGTCCTGAACGTTCTAAGTTTGTGATACCTCAAAGCAAACACTTTCTCTGGAGTGTCTCCTAGAAGCAATATAATTTGCCTTCTTAATAATCAAGTGGAGAGTACATGTTCAAAATCCCTTGTTTCGGATTGCGTGTTTGACATTTGTAGCCGCATTTCCACAACAGGGAAGGCTCTGTGGTTGTCTCGTTTTTACATATCGCACCCCTAGCAAAACCTTGGTATGAAACTCACGCCCAGGTGCACGTGAACGTAGATCACCTTGAGGTATCGTCGCCGGGGGCGAGAAATCTTCTTGGCTCGCCGCTTCTGCATTTTCATAATTCAGTTTTATGATTCTGCATATCCGCGCGCCTCTCCGGGTATGAAGTGGGTTTATTGCTTGATATGTTTCGGGACCTATGAGGAGAAAAAAAATCTGAAAGGGTTAGTAACAAAATAATAACTGAAGGTTGATTGTACATTGCTCCTAATGATAAGAACAGGCCATTCGGCCCATCTAGACTTTTGTTTTATCGACCGTCTAGGCAGTATCTCTCATCTTCTAAATGCTTTCACAAGGCATTCATGTCATTTTGGGTAATAGTTTGTGGTTAACTGTTGAAATGAATGCAGCAAAGCCTGCATTGTCATAGCACCCTGAGCCGACCAGAGGAGGATGGCTTCCCTCCTTGAGCCTGGTTGCTGCTGAGGTTTCTTCCCATCTGCTGCCGACTGTTTGTCCTTGCCACTGTTGCTTTCGGCTTGCTCTTGTGTGGGCTTAGGCTTGCTCCTGTGGGGGTTGTCTGTGGAACATATTGTGAAATTGCAGTGGAGGAGTTGGACGCGCCTTCCCAAAAAACTCTTACTGTGGTGCTAAACCAAAAAACATATACTTAAAAAAAAAAAAAAAAACAACATCCAAAGATGTATAGGTAGCACTCAATTTCACCAGTTTATTTTGGCCATTCAAACAAGCCTGCTAACGTTTCGGCCTAGTCGCCCCTCCCAGTCACAGGTGACTCGATTACTACGAGGTCCTATATAGATCACTTGACACTGATTCCATTCATGCTCTGATGAAGGCCGAAACGTTAGCAGACTTGTTTGAATTGCCAAAATAAACTGGTGAAATTGAGGCACTGTCCCTGTTCCGTTTTTTCTAAGTTGTTGAGTGCTACCTATACGTCTTTGGATGTTGTGTTTTTTTTAAATATTGTGAAAATTGTTTGTGAAATGTGCTATATAGTTGCATTTTGATTTAATTTGATTGAATTTAGGAGCTGGGCATGGGGGTATTACTGGATGCCTATGGGGCCGCTCTTGCTGTTGGTTGACGTGTGTGTGGTTCTCTGGTTCCTCAGGTTTCTCCCACCTGTCTGGCAGCTTGTACCCCGGCTCCTACATTCCGCTGGGACCCCTGGAGCACCCCAGCAGCGGCAGCCCCCTCCACGCCCAGCTGGGCCAGCACCCCCTCTTCGAGCCCCAGAAAGGTCGGTGTCCCGCCTCCTGCTTCGGCGTCGACCGTGGCAGGCCGCGCCGTCCCCTCCCCCTTCCACGCGCCGCTTCACAAAGGCTAAAGTACCGATAGGCAAGCGGAGATTTACCGAGCGTATTATTGCCGTAACTATGTGCCGTAACTATGTGCCGACGGACTGATCTTTTTATTGCGTATATACGTATGATTTTTCAAAATGTATTCTGGTTCTGCTTCATGCTCCCGTCTGCGTAGCGTGCGTTCGTTCGCGTGTGCGTGCGCACGCCCGCTTGTCGACTGCGCAATCGGACTGCGCTTGGCGAGGTTTTTATCGCGTTTGCCTGATTTTTCAAGAACCTCGCGCCGGAGACCTAATGCCGGGGAAGCGCTGGCCGGTTGAGTGGTTATCACCGCCGGTTATCGATGCCGTTTCTACTCCAGTTGAGCTCGAGAGAAAAAGGGGGCGTTGAGCGGTTGGATGATTCCATGCAGTGGTACATCAAGCAGATAGGCTTTAAAGGCTTTATTTGCTGCTGGTCTAGAGAAGGGAGGGGAATAATCCTGGGAGGAAACATCTAGAAAAGTAGTTAAAAGGCTAAAAATGTAAATAGACATGGATTTGTCTTTGCAGGTATCTTTGTCTTAGTGTTTGGGGCCAGTGTGATCATGGGTAATGGAGTTTTCTGGAGGCTCATTGATGGTGTGCCTATGTGTATTTTTGCAGAGGGCTTCTACCTCCCCGGCCATGGAGGACCACCCGCCCTGCACTCCCAGTCCGGCCTCTCCGGGACCCACACTCCTAGCTCCCTGTCCAGGGAAAGGGAGGCCCTGCACTACCACAGGGGCGCAAGGGACGGGTCCCGGGACAGGGAGAGGCCCTGCAAGGCCGAGCCGGGCGAGCCTCACCCCCGCGGCCCGAGGGACGGGGACGGACCCAAAGAGGAGCCCCGATCCCACAGCGTGGTGGACCTCACGGAGGACGACAGGAGAACGGGTGTCCCGCACAGGCCCTCGAAGAAAGCCTCGCCCTTTTTCCGCGAGCCCTCGCCCGGGCCGGGCGGTGGGGAGCTCAAGCCGGGCGCCCCCCTGCAGACGTCATCGCTTAGCAACTGCAGGGGTGGCACCGGTGCCCCCTCGTCTGGGCCCCCGGGACCGGACCAGGACAGGTGGCACCGGGACCTGAACCACGACGACGAAAACACCAGACCTGGCGTCCTGTGCCATGGGGACAGGTCGAAAAAATGCGACCCGGCAGCGACGTCCTCGATTGGTACCCTGCACGCGTCCCGCGGCAGCCCCTCCCCTCACGGGAATCCCGCCCACTTACCCAACAGACTGATGTCCGCTGGCACGTACCCACCTCCCCCTCTCCCTCCCCACCTTCCGCCCAGCCTGTACCCGCTGTACCCCATCGTGAAGGACCCCGGGAGGGAGCACAGGGTGATCGCGCCCACGTTCGTGCCTTCGGTCGAGGTCTACGAGGAGAGACTGGGGCCCATTCAGATCGCCTCGCAGGCCCGGGAGAGCAAGAGCAGCAGGAGGACGGGGGAGAGGGACTCGAACCGGCAGCCGGGCGGAGAGAGGACTCAAGCGGACTCGGCTCGCCCTCCCCCAGCCCACGAGACCCCTTCCCACCACGGCAGGAGCACGGAAATTTTACGAGAAGAAGGCTCCGTTATTCGGTCCAACTGCTTCAGCACGAGGAGGCCGGCGCCTTCGGAAACGCACGCGAGCAGACGGGGGCGCAGCCCGGACGCGGACTCTGCGCCGACCGGCGGCTCGTCCAAAGAGCCGAGCAGAACGGCTCTCGAAGCCGAGTACCACGGCCACGACCGCGACAGAATCCAGAGGGCGTCGGCGAGAGAAGGCGGCGCGAAGCACAGAGGGGCGGACTCCGCCTGGATGCACCCGGACCAGCCCTCGCCCAAGGGCTTCGTCTCGCCGGAACACAAGTGGAAGCCCTTCGACATGGCCGACTACGCCTCCGGCCAGATGTCCGCCCTCGCGGCCCAGCACGGCCAGGGCCCCAGGGGGGAGGACGACGGAAAGAGCGCCTACCTGGATCCCTCGGGGGTTCACAGGCCCGCCCCGAGCGGGAGCTCCAGAGGGAGTCCTCAGAGGCTCCACCCGGAACCCCACAGGGAAGTGTCGGCCATGCAGAGCCTGATCAAATACAGCGGCAGCTTCGCCAAGGGCCCCGGCTCCAGGCCCGGGTCCGACGGCAAGGGACCCTTTGGGGGCCTGGGCAGCATGAAGCCGGAGCCGAAGACCCAGCACTTCCCGTCGCAGCACCCGGGGAAGCAGCTGAAACGGGACCCGGAGCGCCCGGAGAGCGCCAAGTCCTTCGGCCGGGAGACCGTCGGCTCCCAGGGGGAGGTGGAGGTCCGGCACCCCCCGGTGGGGATCGCCGTGGCGGTGGCGCGCCAGAGGGACAGCGGCAGCAAGCCCGGCTTGGGCCCGGCGGACCGAGAGCGCCCCCTGATGGGCGGCATCAAAGGTGAGTTGGCTCGTCTTCGAAATGGGAACAACCGGGTGTAATTCTCTCTGCAAGGTGAGCCACGACAGCACTGACTGTGCGCCCGGTCTCCTGGGGGACCAGCAGAGCTGATGTTATGTGGTTATTTACTGGAGCGAGTCGGGTGTTGCTCAGGTGTTTTGCCGGCGGGCATATTGGCATTGCCCCACCCGGCTGAACTTGGAGCTCGCTGGATAAACAGCCAGTCTTCCCTAACCGCAGCTCAGCCAGCGCCTCTTCCTGACATGATGTTAATATGCCACTTAGCCTTCGTAGCAGCTTGCTAATGAGTCACCAAAGAATATCGAAAATCCTCAGACAATACCTGACGTTTTATTTTTTCCCCCTCTAAAGTGCAGCTAGACCTGCATGAAAACAGAAAGTGTGGAAGTCATGCGAGAGCTTGCCTCTTTTGAGAATTGCATAATAAAAGCTTTGGCAACAGACAACTGGAGCGAAGAGAGTTTCGCTCCTCCCTTCCCAGGTGGCTGCGGGGGCACTTCTTGGCTGTGACCTTGAACGTGTGACCTTGACTTTGGGCCGTGCTGTTAGCTCTACTGTCTATTTCCCCCCCCCCCCGTCCTCAACTGCGCACTTCCAGGTGAAAACACTGGTCTGAGCCTTCCACCAAGATGCTGCACGGCTGAATTTAATTTAATTTACTGAGCAGAAATAAGAGCTTCAAACAAGGCCTGAATTCTAATAGCCCTTTGGGTTTGTTGCTAAGCAATGGAATCTACCTTAGGAGAGCTGATTTTGGGGGGGGGGGGGGGGGGGGGGGGGGGGGCGGGGGCATTAATTTATTTTGTCCTGTGTATTGGGGAATAGGAGAAACAGTATTAGCCTGTTTGCACAGAGAGAACAAATGTTTGAATTTACTGAGTGTTTAGAATATAGAAAGTTGGCCTTCAGTAGATTAATCTGTAGTGTTTGCTCAGCAAAAGGCTTGTGTTTAGAACTGTATTTTGGTAACCTTAGAAACGGATCTAAGTGTGATTTGAGACCTACTGGCTGTTCCCTTCTCCATCTATGGTATACAGAAACAAGATCTCTCCACACAGGACGAGAAGTGGGCCCGTAGCCTACTGATGCCAAAAGCTCGTAATCTCTTTCTCTTAAATACCCTTAACCGTGGTCACTTTGAGGTCCATCGATGTGTTTGCAACCATAGTAATCGAGTAATCGAGTTTTGGCTTTGCATGTTTTATGGCTTTGACCACAAAAATAATTTCGTCTTGGATTTTTATATGGATGTCCTTCAATAGAGTTCTGGTGCATTAGCCATTGGCCCATTAATCTTCACTCTTAGATAGTGTTAGGGTCAGTACTATGCAAGATGTTTAAAGACTGAGGAACCCATAAGGGCTGTATGTAGACCCCTATGGTCTCAGAGCCGTAGTTGCTCATAAGGAAGGAAGTGGAATTATGAAAAGGGGTCACTTGGCTCCTCTAGCCTGACCGGCCGCTTGCAGCCCAGTCTCTGTCCTCGCTGACCATGGGGGAAGTGCCTCTGCGGCTGCTAGGAATGCATTTCCATATAAATTATATTTTATACCAAAAGGGAGGCGAGAAATAAAAAAAGTCAGCGGGGAGCGGTGTTGAGCGGAGGTGCGCTGGGGCGCGCGGGTGTGTGCGCTTTTTTTTAGAGGAGGTTAGGCTCTCTCTGTCGCCCCGTCCCGCCGGGGGGGGGAGGCAGCTGGAGAGGAACGGAGGGCGGAGGCGTCTCCCGGCCTCGTTTTGGGAACGGCCTTCCCGGATTCCTCCGACGTGACTCGTCTTCCCCTCGGCGGCGGCGGCGGCCGGATTAGCGCTATCTCCCCCCCTCCCCCGACGCAACGGAAAATATGATGGCGGAGCCCGCTTCCAGCCGGACGGAGAGGACGCGCGTGTCTGTGACACCTGGCGCTTCAAATACGAGCCCGTAAATGTGTTTCGCAGGTTTCCTTTGGAGTCGCCCCCTCCGCCCCCCCCTCCCCTCTGCTGACATTCAGAGCTGTAGAGTTGACGTATGCCCCCCCCCCCACCCCCGGGTTCTCCTTTCAGGTTCAGGGCGTCCGGAGGAGGACGGGAGGGACGAGGGCGTGCGAGACGACCGGCTCCTGCAGGGCCGACTGGAGCGCGAGCAAGAGAAGCTGCTGAGGTATGACGGAGTGTGTGTGTGTGTGTGTGTGTGTGTGTGTGTGTGCGTGTGCGTGTGCGTGTGCGTGTGCGTGTGCGTGTGCGTGGGCGTGGGCGTGGGCGTGGGCGTGGGCGTGTGCGTGTGCGTGTGCGTGTGCGGGTGCGGGTGCGTGTGCGTGTGCGTGTGCGTGTGCGTGTGCGTGTGCGTGTGCGTGTGCGTGTGTGGGGGTGTGTGTGTGTGGGGGTGTGTGTGGTGTGGGGGTGTGTGTGTGGGGGTGTGTGTGTGTGTGTGTGTGTGTGTGTGTGTGTGGGGGTGTGTGTGTGTGGGGGTGTGTGTGGTGTGGGGGTGTGTGTGTGGGGGTGTGTGTGTGTGTGTGTGTGTGTGTGTGTGTGTAGTGTGTGTGTGTGTGTGTGTGTGGGTTGGGTGTGCGTGTGTGGGTGTGTGGGTGTGTGGGTGGGTGTGGGTGTGTGTGTGTGTGTGTGTGTGTGGGTTGGGTGTGCGTGTGTGTGTGTGTGGGTGTGTGGGTGGGTGTGGGTGTGTGTGTGTGTGTGTGTGTGTGTGTGTGTGGGTTGGGTGTGCGTGTGTGGGTGTGTGGGTGGGTGTGGGTGTGTGTGTGTGTGTGTGTGTGTGTGTGTGTGTGGGTTGGGTGTGCGTGCGCGTGCGCGTGCGCGTTTGTGCGGGGGTGCGTGTATGTGTGTGTGTGGTAAAGCAGACTGCATGCGCATACACTGACATGCCTAAGTGCACAAATGCACCAAAACAACACAGCGTGCCTGTGATTCTCCTTCATTCTGCGGACTGCCCTCGTGCGGCTTTGCCAAATGAATCTAGCCCCTGACAGCAATGCTCACGCTCATTTGGTATGATAAAATGTCTGCCCTAGAAATCTGAGCGGTTTCCTCTGGAGGCCTGTAGGCTTTTATAAAAACCAGTGGTCGTGTGTCTCCTGGGCCGTGTATTTACCCATCTGTTCCAGTGCGTTCTCTTCCTCTGAGGAAGACCCGCGGTCGTTACCGCATCATCCTTGGCAACGTGACTCTATGCCTCAGTAACTCTTCTGAACAAAACACGGCCCGCGCCGGGCGGAACTGAAACAAAATGGAGGGAAAGGGAGTAGAAACCGACTTGTTCTTGCATTATTACAATGGATTTGATCGTAATCCCCCCCGCCCCCCTCCTTTTGTGTGGGGCTTGGTTTCCTACAGTGCCAATGGGAAGATCCCCTGAGCACCGAAGGCCATTTTTTTCCCCTGTTTTTTCTTGCTTTGGCTGGGTTTGCATTGTCAAGATTGAAGGGTGTGTGCATGCTTGCATGCGTGCGTGCGTGGGTGGGCGGTTGGATGTTCCTGTCTTGCCCAAGAAGCTAAATAAATTGTTGTTGCCGTGTGTAGAGCTGTTAGGATCAGAGAGAGAAGTCCTACAGGACTGGTATTGCCTGTCGTGCGTATTGACTCCACACAGCGAAGGTCTGTGAGAAGTCCTGCGAGGTTCAGCCTCGCTGTGTTTTGTCTCGCGTTCCAGAAGAACAACAAAACGGGAAGCGGGAAAACTCAATTCCCAGTTTTCCAACGAACGCGTCGGGGAAGCCGCAAGAATAGATTTTTTTTTTCTCCCAAGGTTGTGTGGAGGTTCCTGATAAGGCCCAAGAAAGGCCCTGGCTGTTGGTTCCTTTTGAAGGTTGCTCTTAAAAGGACTTTGCCGTTCCCCTAAGCAATCCAAGGCCCTCCTCAGGAAGGCCTTCAAAGCGCACGAACAGGTCCGCAGACGCCTTGCCTCACAGGCGCCCGCTCGCTAACGCGCTGCCCATTGTGCGGCGCTGGGAGGGGACCGCCGGCGAGGACGACAAAATGGACGCCCCGTTTGCAGCCGTACCGCGGCCTGCCCGAACGCCGCGCAGTCGTGGAACCTTTTGTCTCAGTGACCTGGTTCTCTCCGCCGCGCAAGAGACTGTTTACACCGAGGGGCCTGCGAAGCCTCGCCCCACATGAAACGGAGTTAATTTTTTAGTGATTTATTTTTCCTCGGCCCCAACTGGCAACTAAAAATACATTTTTAAAAAATTTAATATTAAAAAAAACTGTATCTCTCTTGCCACATGCGATTCTTTTGAAGTGAAGCTAGATTGATAAGTGCTATCCCGGTTAGCTTTTTTTCCCCGCTTTTTTCCTCCGGTAGCGCCGAGCTCGCTGGCGGCGGCGGCGTGGAACGCTCGCACCCCGACTGTGGAAATCGGCGGCTGGTGAAAGGGACCGGCTCTTTCTCGGCGGCGCCCCGCTTTAAAGTGTCGCCGCCAATTTGCCCATATCCCCGGCGACGCCCGTAATGGGCCGATTAGCGCGCCGGCGGCGTCTCCGTGACGACGCGACTCCGCCCGCCGGCTTCCCGCCCCGCAGAGAGCGACTTCGGGGCGTAAGGGAGAGCGTGCGCCTGTCGGGTTTTCGGGGCTTTCAAAGGATGTCGGTCTTTTTTAAATTTTCTTTTTCTTTTCTTCAAGCATTAACCGGTCTCACTTGAGCTCTGTCTCTCCCTTTCTCACCTTCTCCTTTACTGCCCTGCTCTCTCTCTCTCTCTCTCTCTCTCTTTCCCTCACTCCCTTAATATCTCTTGATATAGCCGTTTTCACACTCCAGACCTGCCTTCGCTGCTTTAGAGCAGGATTCCCTGGCCGGGATTTGAATCCACGACCTTTCGGTTGCAAATCCGACGCTACAGTCCGGTGCAACAGTACGCTTGCCCGTAGTACTGTTGTTCTTACTTGCGTGGCCGTATCTTGACGATTTTAGATGACCTGATGGTTTTTGTGGCAGTATTACATTACATTACATTTATTTGGCAGAAGCTTTTATCCAAAGCGACGTACAATAAGTGCACACCGAAGGACATTGGAACAACTACAAAACACAAGTCTGATAAGGTACAATACTCATTACGTAACAGTTATTCATAGCCGTGAACACCGGTTCACACAGTAAACTTTACTCTCTGACCTAGCCTATGCTAAATCAAACTAGGAGGCGTGACAAGCGACGACGTCAAGATAATGATACAAAGTACAACATAAGTGCTGGTGGAGGTACATGTAGCATGAAAGAGGGTTGACTTAAGTTATAAAGCGTGATAAAGAGCCCCTCTAGGTCGCTCCATGGGCCGTATTCGGCCTGCCTTCTAAATGGTAAATGGTAAATGGTAAATGGACTGCATTTATATAGCGCTTTTATCCAAAGCGCCAGAGCAGTTAGGGGTTAGGTGTCTTGCTCAAGGACACTTCAACATGCCCAGGGCGGGGTTTGAACCGGCAACCCTCCGACTGCCAGACAATCGGTCTTACCTCCTGAGCTGTGTCGCCCCAATCTAAAGGACTACCCAGGGCTGTGCTCTTTGACTCGTGGACCCCGAGCCTGAGACCGAACCCGTGGATTGGACAGTCGATTAATTTTTTTAATAAAGCGTGAGAAAGACGCTGTTGATTTTCTGCGTTCGCAGGGAGAGCAAAGAGCTGGCGGAGTACACGCGCATGCACCTGCCCGAGGGCACTGCCAACGGGCTCAACCCCAACCCGATGGTGACGGGGCGCCCGCCCCTGGCTGGCTCCGGGCGCTGGCCCCCGGACCCCGCCTCCCACCTGGTGTCCCACCCCTGGATGCCCCGCCCGAGCGGCCCCTCCATGTGGCTCTCCGGCTCCCCCTACGGTAAGACCGAGCCCCTGCGGGGTCTCACCATTGGCTGGTCTCGCCCTTGTTCAGATGCGGAAGGGTATTATGGAAATATTAATATTAATATTAAAGCGTGCATGGATACGACTCTCAGTGCATTTCTTTATCATCCATTAATGAACGGATTGAGCTTCCATTCATTTATTTATTCTTTGAATTTGCTATTGCGCTGTGGACATTTTCTTTTTACTTTCAACTTGCTTGGGCATGTCATGCGGGGAGGTGGGGAAATTCCATCAGTGTCGTAAGAATACGTTGTGAATGATAACTTATTAATAACAACTTATCCAAACATGGATTTAACGGAGGACTGAAATTGCTGGATGTCTCGTCTGTTTCATTACGTCGAACGTTCGTCTGACGACGCGTGGTGAGACGCGTGTGGCAGCTGTGGTTATTTATGGCACTTTTTTGACGGCAGGTTAATTTTCAGATGACTAAGCGATAAGTATTTCCTTGCGCAGGTGATTTAATAAGGACTGTGTCTGGTGACAGGCGGTATGAGCGGCCTTGCCGGGGGTTGATGGATTGCTTTGATTTGCCTTTGTCGGAGTAGGCGGATCTGCGAGGGGGGTATCGTCTAGGGGGGGGGGGGGGGCGGTTTTGGGGAAAACGTTAACGGTTTGCGGTCTGACGCATTTTCCCGTCTGGATACTGTTTTGTTCAGTTTTTTTTTTTTTTTCTAGACGTAACGCGAAACACAGTTTTGAGGGAAAACAGTGAAAACGCTCACTAGTTGAAGAGACTATGACTGCAAAGTGGTGAAACTCAGTTAAAAGCGGTTTGCTCAACCGTACGGTAGACCACAACTACTGCTTGTATTTTTTCCATAGACTGCGTTGTTGCCGTTCTCGTTGTTAGTGTTAATCAGTTTAACCTTCAGGGTCCAAGTTGAACTATGCGGTTGTTCCCTGCACTTGGACTGGTACTTCTCTCTAGGGGTTTCGTCATACTTGTTCCTGGTTATGTTATACACTTTGTTGTACGTTGCTCTGGATAAGAGCGTCTGCCAAATGCCTGTAATGTAATGTAATTTGACTTGAAAGCAGCCTAGTAGGAAAAACTTGTGGGACAGTTCAGAGAGACTCTCTTGGGAGTCTCGCTTGCAGGAACCAGGTTGAAACGGCTGCTGGTGCGGGACGCGCCCTCCGGAGGGCGCCGTGTCGTGGGAACTGCGCGGGAGGCAAGCTCTGAACGTGTGTTTCCTGACCCCCAAACAGGGCTGGGGCCCCCCTCTCTCCACCAAGGCCTGCCCCCGGGGTACCCCCCGACCCTCCCTGGCTCCATGCCCCCTCCGTACCAGTTGGCGCGGGACCCTCAGTCGGGCCAGCTGGTGGTCATCCCCACGGAGCACCTCCCTCACTACGGTACGGCCCGGTTCTCTCCCCACGGAACCCTCGTTCCCATTCGTCCCCCAAAGTGACCGAGAATTTTGTTTAACGTGAAGTCTGTATATCAACCTACAACACAAGCTTGTTTTTCTAACCTTTCTCATTCTCTGCTTGGAGTATGATCTCCTGATTTTGCAAGTCTTATCATTTGATAGTTGCTGTTTTTGAAACATTTGTTTTGCAAATGTTGTCTGGAACCTTCTACTGCGAACGCTACTAATAGACTAATTAGACATTGCTCGATGGCGGGTACCGTTTCACATCTTGAATCTCATTACCTTCTGTTTAATTGGTGAACTATGTGTTGTTGAGCATGTGTTTTCATAAAGGTGGTCTTTGCTGTGCTGCTTCATAGACTCAGACACCCTTGTGGTAATGGAGGATGTCATGGTGCCGTAACCGGTATCCTGACGGTTGCACGGTGCTGATTTTCGGTTCTCCTCCCCCCCCCCCCCCCCCCCCCCAGCGGCCGAGCTGATGGAGCGGAGCCCCCCGCTGTGGCCGGGGCTGTACCCGGGGGCGGGCGCCTCCCTGCAGCACGCGCAGGAGCTGCACCTCCTCTCCCAGCAGCAGCTGCTCCGCCAGCAGGAGCTGCTCATGATCCAGCAGCAGGCCGCCCAGGTGATGGAGCTGCAGAGGAGCGTGCATTTCGCGGTGAGCAACGCCCCCCCCTCCCACCACCCCCCCCCCCCACACACCCACCGCCACCCCCCCGCCTCCCCCCGCCACCTCCATCAGTCAGCTTTAGGGGTAGAGACCCAGTAAGACCTCAGTGAGAAGTCACTGGAGTTCATAACCAAGTGGGGCGGCAGTGTAGCACAGTGGGTCAGGAACTGGGCTTGTAACCGAAAGGTCATAGGTTCGATTCCTGGGTAGAACACTGCCGTTGTACCCTTGAGCAAGGTGCTTAACCTGCATTGCTTCAGTATATATCCAGCTGTTTAAATGGATACAATGTAGAAGTTGTGTCCATTTAAACATCCCTCTGGATAAGAGTGTCTGCTAAATGCCTGTAATGTAATGTAATGGTGAGGTCTGTTTCTGTGTTGGGTCCCTGTCGTGGAGGTCGTCTCGCGGCCTAACGGTTTCCTCCGTCTGCCCCGCAGGAGAGGCTGAAGGCGAGCGAACAAAGAGCCGAAATGGAGGACAAGGCGGCCAAAAGGGGCGGCGACGGCTGCGGCAAGCAGGGCGTCTCCACGCGGCCCGGCCCCGCCCTGCACTCCCGAAAGCTGGCGGCCCGCTCCCCGACGCCCTCCCCGTCCCCCTCCTACAGCAAGGCCCTGACGCCCCTCCCCTCCCCCGTCGCCGCCGCCCTCAAGTCTGAGGGCGGGCCCAAAGGGGAGAAGTCCCTGCCCGGGCGCTCGTACTCCCACCCCTCCACCCCCGCCCCCCCGCCCGCCCAGCCCCGCCTCCTCCCCGCCCCCGCCGCCTCCCCCTGTCCCGCCCAAGGAGGAGTGCGTGGAAGTGTGCGAGGGCAAAGAGCTGGAGCTTCAGAACCACGTCTCCGCACCCGCGCAGGCTCTGTACCCCGGTGAGGAACCGCTATTCCCCCCCCCACCATGCAACCTTCTAAATGTTTATGACTAAAGGCTGCTCTGTGGAACAGGTGGAGACAGATGTGCGGTGGAAGCTCGGGGAATAATCTGCGCTTGTTAATATTGAATTTGCCGCCGTTGCGTAGCCCCCCCGATTTGTTCGAAGGAGCAATTAGCCGTCGCGCGCTAATCTAAGTTTGAGGAGATAAACTAAACAATATCGCTGCGTGACGGCAGGTGGTCAGTCTTAATCGCTCCGGAGCGTTCGTTTTAATTCCTCGGTTTTTGCATTTAAATGGAAGGCGAGCAATGAGAGGACGACATTTAAAATGGCCGCCTCTAATCAAAGTTAATGGCTGTCTGTAATTACAGATTAATTCGCTGTTCGGTCCAAAAAAAAAGCTGCAATCTGCCGCCTTGTTTTTTTTTTTTTAAACAAGCTAATGTTTTTAACCGACATGTCTAAAGTCGGGGCTAATGAACTGTATTAGGCTAAAGCAGTGGCTCTCAAGTTCGGTCCGTGGGGACCGCTGTGCGTGCTGGTTTTCGTTCCAACCGCAATTGCAATCCCAGAATTTTCAACAGGCTGTTATTTTTCCTCAATTATGCTTTTCATGTTTTGAGGGACTGTTTACCCTCTTAAGGCACATTATGACAGAAATAGCTTATGCGTGCCATGAGGAATAAAAATCCTGTATTTGGATTGTGCTGTATTGCCAACAATTACAAGAGAGGTTAAAAAAAAATTGGAAACTGATCAAATTAAAGAGGCGAATCAACTTGGCTCCTAATTGGTAAAAGTGTGGACACACGGACACAAAAAAACCCCATTTTGGTTGGTAACGAAGCATTCAGTGGCCAAGCAAATCATAATGAGCTGAACTTGCATTGTGTTAGCAAGTTTAAGGAAAAATTTTATGAAAGAACCTGAACAACTTCCACAACTTTAATTGAGCAAGATTGGTTGGAATTGGTGCCCCATAGCTGAACTTGAGAAACACTGGGTTGGGGAGTGTCTGCCAAGCTTAATCACGTGGTGCTGTGGGGGAACTCCCTTCACAAGGGATTTTCAGCTGGTTATCCAAAGAAATGTGAACCTCTGACTGAACGCCTACGTCCCCTCGTGCCTTGTTTTTTCCCATCCCTGATGTTTGGGCATACACGGGATTGTGCACTAGCTGTGTAATCCGTGAGACTGTGGGAGCGCTGGAAAAGCCTTGCTGCGTCTGGCTGATTGATCTTTTACAAAGTCCCAGACGTGCTTAACCGCTCTGTCACACATTCACTGGGATCTGTGGCCTTCTGGAGCTCGCTGCTTTTTACCACAGTGCGCTCAACGCTTCTCCCCCCCCTCCCCTCTCCCCTCTCCCTTCTCCCCCCCCCACTCTCCCTTCTTTGCTTTTTTTGCAGAAATTCCTCCCGGTTACCCGTACCAGCCGCTACCCGCGCCGTTCGGCAGCCACTACCCGTACCTGCTCCAGCCGGCCGCCGCCGCGGACGCCGACGGCCTGGCGCCCGACGTGCCGTTGCCGGCGGAGACCCTGGAGCGCTCCGCCCCTCCGGCCGACGTCAAGCCCCGCCGCCTGCGCTCCCCGGCCGCGGCGGAGCCCCCGCCGCCGCCCCCGGCGACCCCGGCGCCGCCGCGCCGCGAGGAGCGGGCCACGCCCGGCAACCCCGCGGTGAAGGAGGAGCCCGGGCTGGAGGAGGGCGGGGAGGAGCCCGAGCTCCGGGCGGCCCGCCGCGGCGAGGCGGCCGCGCCCGGCGCGTCTGAGGCGGAGGCGGGGCGACGCACCGTGGTCACGTCCCTGTCGGCGGAAGGGGGGGCGGAGCCCGACGAGGCGCTCGCGGGAGGGAGGGTGAAGCTGGAGGAGACGACGGTCATAAGCGGACCGGATCCCTACCGAGCTCCCGCCGCGGGTCCCCTCGCCCCCGAGGCCGAGCCCCCGGTCCGCGAGGGGTCAGCCAGCCCCGCGAGCCTCGCCTACCGCCCCCCCGCCCATTACGGCGAGCCCCAAGCGTGGGACGGCCCACCCCGGTCGGTCGGCCCCGCCTCCCCCAGACTCGGGGGGGAGACGGACCCGGGTCGATGCCCGGAGCGGCCCGGCGATGAGGTCACTGAGATCGCCCGCGAGACGCCGTCCCCCCCACCTCCTGTCCTGCCCCCCCCACTCCGGCCGCGCCTGTCCGTCGAGGACGTCGCCCCCGACGACCCCATGGCCGGCATGATCGCCCTGGTGGCCGCCAGCGAGCTTCCGCAGGCCCGCCCCCTGCCCGCCCTCGTGGGGGCGGGGCCTCCCCTGGACCACGCCCCCCTGGAGCTTGCCGGGCTGGAGGGGATGACCCTGCTGGGGGAGATGGCCGAGCTGGAGCTGGAGAGGCAGTGCTTGGCCGTTCAGTGTAAGTGGAGCCTCGGCTTCAAAATGGCCGCCTGCATATGGGAGAAATTGGCCAAAATGTCCGGCTCTCCCAGAAATGGGTCACGCGTCGCATTCATGCAGGGAAGATTTTAGGATCTCAAGCCAAAATGGCCTGTCCGCCATTTTGTTCTGGAAAGACCAGAGACCAGAAATAACAACTACCGTGCATGCGCTTATTTCTGCTTCAGAACACGCCCTTTTTGGTGCTTAACACAAGCTGTCGGCTGTAAATGATTTTTAGGAAAAACAAAAGCTTTAAAAACACTAAAATGGCGGTTGATTTTCAATCCCACAATTTAATGTGAAATCGGCAACAAGGGCAATTCGGCAGAAGTTCCCAACGCTGGGAGCATGGTTGTAAGATTATACTTTAAAAAAATTTTTTTTACGTACATCAGGCAATGAGAGCGTGCAGCAGCAAGCTTCACGTCCTGTTTGCTGGGAAAGAGTTCCTGTTTTTGTAGATTTACAAAATTTTTTAATTTTTTAAGAGGCGGTTGGCCGTAATCACACCGTCCTCTCAATCAAAAAATAATGCAGGAGCGGTTGAAATGCGCAAGGCTAATCGGCAGGATAAATAGCACACGACGGAGGAGGAACGGTTCTCTGTGTAATGATTCGAGAGGCGGTCATTGATGCAGGCGCTTAAGATCGTGTCTTGTTTCCCCATCGCTAACAAAGATGAAATTCTGCTCTTCTTAAGATTCGCCGCTTTAGAAAAAAAAAAAAAAAACGATTTTAATGAAGCAGCACTGTTTTTTTCCATAGTTTATTTCAGCAGTTTGTGAAATTCTTTGTCAGTAATGTGGGGGAAATAATGCGTGTTAATTCATGCACCTTCCATACCAATGTCTTGTAGTTATGTCTTCAAATGAATAAATATGGTTTACATTTGCAATCTAGCGAATATCCTGGCAAACAAGTCGTTTTACAAACCGGTAAGGGCAATAAAATGTAAATGACTCCCATATCAACCTGACAACAGCTTGCTCTAATTCACTTAATGAGAGGGAAACCAGTTAAGGAAATTTACCCCCAGATGAGAGCGGAGAGCCTAATATGTGACTCACTCTCACTCTCTCACTCTCTCTCTCTCTCCCTCTCTCCCTCTCTCTCTCTTTCTCTCTCCCCCCCTCTCTCTATCGATCGATCGATCTCTCTCTCTCTCTGTCTCTGTGTGCATGTGTGTGTGTGCATGTGCGTCTGTGCGTGTGTGTGCGCCTGCGTGCGTGTGTGTGCGTCTGTGCGTGCGTGTGCGTGCATGTGTGTGCGCCTGCGTGTGTGTGCGTGTGTGTGTCTGCGCGTGTGTGTGTTCGTACAGGCGTGGCGGCGTCCTGTGGGCTGGACGTCCTGCTGCAGGCGAGCAGGCAGGTGCTCCTGGAGGAGCTGCGCCGGCCGGCCCTCGCCGTCCGCCTCCCCCGCGAGCTCGACCCCAACAGGAAGTACAGCTGGATGCAGAAGAAGGAGGAGCCTGTGAGTACCGCCCCGCCCCTTTCTCAGGCTGAGACCCATTCGCTCAGCCCGTTCTGCAAGCTTAACGATCTGCTTATTTAGTGTGTGTTGTGTGTTTGTGTGTGTGCGCGCGCATGTGTGCACACTTGTGTAGAAGGTCCTTTAAACTCTGACTTTAGCATAACGTTTTGCTAGCCTTTCTGTAGTGGCAGCTGAATTGATAATGTTGAGCGTGAAGCACATTGTATTTTAGTTGAATACAAGCCCAAGACTGTGACTAAGGGCGTGGACGGACAGTGCCAGGTGTGTCGGCTGCCTGGCGTGTGTAGTCTGAGCGGTGTGTTTCCATGGTGAGGACCCCTGTCTCAGCATGTCTCCTAATCCCCCCCCCCCCCCCCCCCCCCCCCGCCCCCTATCCCACCACAGCTCTTCTCCAAGTCAGCCCTGGAGGGGATGGACATCTTGGAGGTGGACTACCGTATGAGGTTGGCCGAGCTCCAGAGGCGGTACAAGGACAGACAGAGGGAGCTGATGAAGCTTCAGAGACGGAGAGAGCGCGAGTGAGTACCCCGCCCCCCCCCCACCTCCCACCTCCCACCCTCCCCAAAAAAAAAGAGACCGAGCTTCCCTTTCCCCATTCCGTTAGCGGGTTTCCCCTGCGCGCCGCTGAAGCTCGTTGCTAGCGTCCGTCCCGTTCTCCGCCGCTCAGTGGCTGCTCGCGCCGCCGCTCCACTTCCATCCCCGTGACTCACCGCCGGGTCTCTGAGCCGCTGCCCTTGTTATTTTTGTGCACGGGACAAAAACCTCTCACCCTTCGCGTTTTTTTTTCCCGCAATGCATATTTTCCACTTTTGCTCGACCGGCTCGGCAAACACCCGGCCCCAGCTGTGCCGAGAACGAAAAACAGAGCCCCCCCCTCCTGTCAAACGGGGAGGCTGAAGGCCGAGTACAGACGAGCACGTGCATAGCACACACACACACACACACACACACAGACACACACACACACACGCACAGACGCACACACACACACACACACACACGCATGCACACACACACACACGCCACAGCTCGAAGACCGCCCCCCCCACAGTGGAGGCCACCCCCAACAAAAGAGGCACTTCGCTCTGTCCCCTCTGGTTTTCGCAGCCTCATGTTTTTGTTTTGGCCGCCCGGCTGCCGTTTTAAATGGCTGTTGTTTCCGGTCGCCTCTCGCCTGCGTTCCGCGGTTCCGCGGTCTCCCCTGAGGGTGCGGCTCCGCTGAGCTTTTGTGGTCCGTCTCCGCCTGGCAGGGAGAAGCGGCTGCTGGAGGAGAGCAGCCGGGCGTCGGCCCGCAGGGGCCCCGGGAGGCCCCCCAAGAGGAGGCACAGCCTCGCCGCCCCCTCCTCCCCCGCTGGCAAACCGCTGGACCCCAAGAGCGCCAGGTGAGCTCCGACGAGCACCCTTCACCCTTACAGTGGGTGCAGCAGTTAGAAACGCGTTTCATTACAAATCTACGGATAGGATATGCTTTAGTGTTTTTATATTCAAATGCATACACATACAAATATTAGATATATAATACTACGCTGACCCAGGTCTAGTATTCTTGACATGCCAATTAAGTCTATTGAAGTTCAGTGTGTTGGCTTTACTGACTGTGGGTGGAGGGCTTAGGGCCTACAAGGGGTGTGTGTATATCCCTAAATCCAAGATATAAAAGCTGAAAAGCCTTTTTAGGTTGGTTAATTACTGTGATTAAGCACCTGGAAGATCTCCTTATTATGACGTTAATGAATCCTCCTTTCCTCGTCCCCGGCTGTGAGGTCTGTGGGTTTTGTTTAATTTCTGTCTCGTTTTCATCATTGGATAGACGTTGCCCAATAATAGAGGGTGTAACGGTCTGCTGACAGCGGGCTACAGCAGAAACGAGGACCTTTGCCGTGGATGTCCCAAGAAATCGTGTCCCCGGTTTAATGCAATGTGTCGTCCCCGTTTTCTTAGGTTCAGCAAGAGCCTAACCCTTTCCGAGGACTCAGAGGCCGGAGAGGTACTGCGGAAGCGATTTCGGGGACCCGGCCGCGAGGAGGACGAGGAGATGGACGCGGCCGCGAGGGCGAAGAGGAAGAGCAGGCAGTGGGCCGATCGGGAGCCCGCGTCGAGCTTCCCCCAGGAGGTGAGTCCTCGATCGGAGCGGCCGGCCCTGGTCCTGGAGCCGCCCGCGGGGTCTACCGCTTTTCGTTTTTACCTGAAAGAATTGGCGGCCAACGCACGCCCAGGAAGCTTCGCTGGAGTTAGCGTGTGATCGGCCGCTTTGATTGGATCAAGCGCCGAGTTGAATGGTAATGGTAAATGGTAAATGGACTGCATTTATATAGCGCTTTTATCCAAAGCGCTTTACAATTGATGCCTCTCATTCGCCAGAGCAGTTAGGGGTTATGGGTTAGGTGTCTTGCTCAAGGACACTTCGACATGCCCAGGGCGGGGTTTGAACCGGCAACCCTCCGACTGCCAGACAATCGGTCTTACCTCCTGAGCTATGTCGAGTTGTAATGAAAGCCAGCCGATCCTGTGGCTCTCTTGTGTAAGGATGGCCAGAGCCAAGCTTTTACATTACATTGTCTGCATTTTACATTACATTGCAGGCATTTAGCAGACTCTCTTATCCAGAGCGACTTACACAACTTGTCACATAGCATTTACATTGCATCCGTTTATACAGCTGGATATATACTGAAGCAATGCCGGTTGAGTACCTTGCTCAAGGGTACAATGGCAATGTCCTACCAGGGAATCAAACCTGTTCCTTACCCATTACGCTACACTGCCGCCCATACAGCTTTTATTGGGGGGGGGGGGAGGGGGGGCTTCTCGAAAGTGACTTTCCCCTGACCTTTCCGCTGCGCTCGCTCTTCCCCGAGCAGATGCAGATGAAGAGCGGCAAGAAGAGGCGGCTGAGCGAGCAGGAGCAGCTGGCCTCCAAGCTGGACAGGGCCCTGTCGCTCACCAAGCTGGGTAAACTCCACCGGGCCCCCTTCCCTTTCGCGGGGGACCCCTGCGGGAGGGCCGCGCCCGGCCCCGGGGGGTGCGGCAAGCTCTCGGCGCTCCGGGAGACGGAGCTCAGGGCCGAGGCGGGGAAGCGGAGCCTCTCCGCGGGGCTCGGCCTCTTCCAGAAGTCGTCGAAAGGAGGTAAAAACAAAATGGCCGCCAAAACGAAGAACGCGGAGCCCTGCTTGAACGCGAAAGGCCAGCAGAAAGCGCTGTACTCCCCTGCGAGGTCGGACGTCAGCAGCTACTCCAACAGTAAGCGCCTCATTCAAACACTCATATATGTTTTTTAAGTCTTAAAGCATGTCGTTTATTCTTTTAGGGTAAGCTGTTAGGTTGATGGGCATGCAATATGAAAACAATCATCTGAAATGCTTGTGCAGCTTTAAGCTTCAGCAGACCACCTAGGCTAAATGTGTTTCCTGCATTTAAATTGCCAATGTGTTACTATGGCAACATGGTAAATTATATGGTAGACTTCCATGTACAAAGATGCATTAAGCACTCAAACTACCTGCTCTCGTTCCAAATGTTGATGAACGTGCTGCCTCAGTTCCAGGCCTACCTTATTTGTATGAAATTTAAATTTCCAATAAACGTATTCAAAAGTACGGACACCCAGTCATCATACATCACCATCATACATCGGTACTTGACGTTTCAAACACATCGTGAAGCATTCTGATTGTACTTGAGTTTGTTTTGCGTATAATGGTCCCTTTACTGTAAGGCATCTTTATTGTAAGGCATCTTTGTATTATCACGAGAGAAGCACGTTCCTCCTTACGGGGCGCGAGTGCTGTGGAGCAGAGGCTGCTGGGAAAACTGACCTGACCCGTCCGTTTTCACACAGACACAGACTCGGAAGAGGAGGAGGAGGAGTTCATGGCAGGGTGGCCGCCCTATCCCGCTCTGAGCAGGACGGGAGCCCGCCCCCGAAGACCCGGCCTCTGCAGCAAGGCGTCCAATCAGAGCTGGCCGCCGTCCAAGAGGGGCGAGGCCTCCGGGAGTCTCCGCCCCCGGCAGGCGCTCGGCAGGACGACGCACAAGCGCTTTGGCCTGCTGCTGCGGGAGGCGGGGGTCAGCTCCTCGGAAGACTCTTTCGACCAAGGTTACTAGACCGAACTCCAGCCGCGTGCCGCTCACGGCAAGATGGCGGCCGTAGTCGACGGCCGCCTCCTTTCCCGAAAGCGGCCATCTTTGATTCCGGCGGGCAAACTCTGCCGAAAGTTTCTCTTCTTTTGTATAATTTTCTACTGGACTCCTTTTGGAGTCCCCTTTTAATTATTCCTCTTTATTATTATTATTATTTTTTTTTTATTTGCTTGGTCCGTAGAGGCGTCGGTAGACTTGCGAACGGGGAGGGTGATGTGTGGCTGCTTGCGAAACGTGCTTGTCTGACTGTACTGCATTTTGGAACCCTGGCTTTATTAAACATGGTGATTTCATTACTGCTTAAAAAAGGAAACTGTGTGCTTTTTGTCTCTGTTGCTGTGTTTGCTGCCGGCTCGTCATGGGCGGCCTCGCTTCGTTCTTCGGTGCTCCCGTTTTTCAGATATCCCTTACGCCGCCTCGTGACGTTTACGGTTCGAGGCTCCGAGCGGAAATGCGAAAAATTCCTGTATCGGGTCGCGTTTTTTTTTTCCCTGCCGTGAGGCTGGCTCGCGGACGGGCGGCTTAAAACGGCCCACGGGGTTTATGACCATCACGTTTCGACGTGCTTAATCTCCAGTCCGCTGTGAAAGTCATTCTTACCCAACCGTTAATTATGTCGTCGATCTGACGAGAAAATGCTTTCAACGGACATGTGAATGAAATACAAATGAGAACCGCCTAAAACAAAATGGCGCCTTGGACCATTTGAGACCTTGGCAGCTACCGATAATGACCTAGCAAATGTAAAATGTGCACAGACGTCGGAGACAATGTCCAGCTGGTTTAGTATCTGTTCTTGACTGGCAGATTATACACATACACATTCATATTCAGTTGTCAGCGGGTTGGAAGGTCGCTCAGGCTGGTTTAGGAACATATATAGATGCCAAAATCAGTTTTATTGAATTTATTCCCTCGTGTGTTCAGGCCGTAACTTGTTTAAGGGATATTTGGAAAGCGGGAGTACTCCCTGTATGCCGAACTAAAACAATGAATAACCTAGCTGTTGTAGTCTGCTAGCTTTTTCCCTGCAGCTGCTTGGCAACCCCCTTCATCTCTGCCTCGCCCCCTCCCCCACCCTCCCTCTCCCTACCCATGATGCTTTCATGTCTGTCGGTCTGTGCATTGGCTTGTGTCCCGCTGCATTTAAAGAGGAGCAAAGTGATTGGCTGGGAGTAGGGCAGGCAGCGGTGCAGCACGAGGTCACTGTTCGTGTAAGTAGGACTTGTCCCCCTTTCTCCTTTTCAGTGTCACCCTTCTGAGAATTTTTAATAACATCTCTCACTAATTATCCGTCCGGTTCTTCATTTGGAAGTGAACTCCAAAACCAGACGAAGTTTGGTTTGACAGCGTTTAGAGTGGTTTTTTTTCCCTCAATATTACTCTTAAAAATGTTACCTTTCCGAGATTGTGTCCGTCAGCCATGGTTATGCGGAACCGTCGGTAAAGGATTGACCGTTTAATCCAAACGATCCGAAGTCTGTTTTCGGGTAGTGTTTCGTCGTAGCCGCGCGGGCCCAAGCGCTTGTAGTTTGCGGATATCCACGCTAGAGTAACGTCCTCTTTGATCTCGCTGCGCAATTATCGCTTTAATTAAAACGTGCGGGCGATTAAGCTATCCAGTTGTGCGCGCAACTGTCGCATTACGCACTCCTGTTGCGTTAATCTTGTTTAGTAAAGCATTAGGTGTGTTAGGGTTTAAGATTACATCCCTGAGCTATTTTTTAATATTTGCATTAAAGTGGTATGGCTTTATCGTGCAATGCACAAACCTTTGTTGTAGTTAGGCTTTAAGACTCTTCGTTTTATTCGTGCCAACAGAGTAAATATAACTAAAGAAGGTATGGGGGGGGGATGCTATTACACACATTTTTGGGGTACGGGGACCGAAGCGCTTTTAGCGACGCGCTCGCATTGTTCTGCGCTCGACATTTCGGTCGACGTTCGGATGCGCAATCAGTCGGTTAAGGAAAAAAAAGCTTTAAAAATGACATTACATCGGCAGAAGAATTTCACCTACAGGAGTAACGGGCGTACGTACAGAAGGCTTTATTCCGTGCTCAGATCTACGCGCGCACTTTGATGCAGAAGAAGGGATCGTCCAATCGCGTCGCGCCGAGAGGGAAGGGCTCCTGGGGTGGTGTTAGCGGTCAGGTGCGGGATTAATTGAGACATAACCATGGCTGAGCGCCCCCCCCCCCCCCGCCCCCAGACAGTGCCGTAGCCGTGTGATGTCACCAGGCCCCGCCCCCCCGGTTTCGCTGTAGTCTGCCCAGCCAGCAACACGGCCTGCTTTGTGTGCTCGAGGCTCGCTCCTAGCTCCGCCCCCGTCGTCCGCGTTTGATACGGGCGCGGTCTGATGTCAGAGCGGTCTCGGAGTGTACTAACCCAGCGGCACGCACGCACCCGCCGCTTTTCAGCCCCCCCCCCCCCTCCCCCAACTACCCCCCCACCCCGCTTTTCATGTGTGCTAACGAATGCCCTTCCTGCTTTCCAAAAAAGAAAAAAACCTTGCCGCCCTGCAATTTTCTGTGTCTCTCCAGCTGTCTGAATTGTTAACATGTCTCTAATCTGCTGATAAATGTGTGAGCGTGCGAGTTTGTCTGTGTGTGTGTGTGTGTGTGTGTGTGTGTGTGTGGTGTCTTGCTGTGAGGCTGCTTTCATTCCAAATGTTGATGAATTTACTGCCACAGTTCCAGCCTGGCTTACTTCTGTGAAACTGTTGCATGTTCAAATTTCCAACAAATGTATTCAGCAAATGTATTCAAGTACTGACACCTAGTCATCTTGCATCACAATTTTATGTGGTTGCAGTCAGCATGGATTTTTTGAGTTGTACAACAGGCAGTAGCACAGGGGAGTAGTTTTCTCAACACCGTTTAATTTTTTACTGAGCAAACCACACCTCTCTTAATCAAATGAATGCATTTTTATTTCCAATTGACAGAATACTTCATGGAGAAGGAGGATTACGAGGACGAGGATGATGAGGAGGAGGAGGAGGATGAAGACGAGTACGACACGAACGACGGGCTGTGCTCCCCCTCCATGGAGGAGAGCGGGCTGGGCCTCCTCGCCCGATTCGCCGCCAGCGCCCTCCCCAGCCCCCTTGTCCCCGCCCCCCTCTCTGTGGTCCAGCTGGAGGCCAAGCAGAAGGCCAGGAAGAAGGAGGAGAGGCAAAGCCTTCTGGGTAATTGTAGGCAAACAATTTGAATGATATGTCAATGTTCTGCAATGGGAAATGCGCAGCACTCCTAATTGGTACCCCAGACATGGCTCGTACGCAGTGGTTCCTAATCTCAGTTCTGGGGACCCCTTAGTTTTTTGGTTTTTGTTATGGTTAATCTTTTGCCCAGTTAAGGTAGTTGAACATGCAAGTTTTAAGTTCTTTCATATTTCTTTCCCCTTAAACTTGACAAAATGCAGGCATTTGATTTCTTTGAATACTTCATTATTTACCTAATGGTTAGACCAGCTTTCCACATTTTCACCAGTTTGGAGCCTATTGATTCACCTCAGTCTTTAATTTGATCAGTTAAAGAAAAGTTTTTTCCTCTTTTGGTGGTAATAGTTATTTGCAATGTAGCACAACAACCAAAATGTGAATATTGAACTTTTATTCTTTATGGCATGCTTACCTATTTCTGCCATAATGTGGCTTAACAGGGTAAATAATTCCTGAAAACAGGAAAAGTGTCTGATTAAGGAAAATGAACAGCTTGTTAAGTTCTGGGATTGCAATAACCAGATAACACAGAGGTCTCTAGGACCAAGTTTGAGAAGCGCTGCCCCTGGGGTGCACACTGCTCCCAGTTTCTGTTTCGGAATGTACTTAAAGGGGCAGAGTCAACACGAGACAGGAGTTCGCTGAGCGGGACATTCCGGAAGCTAATCGCAGGCTCGGCTTTGCAGATGTGCTCCCGTTTTCTACGTCGACAGATCGCTTGCGTTGTGGCAGCTGCGTGGCACTTACATCTGTGCGGGGGGGGGGGGGGGGGGGGGGGGGGGGGGGCACGCGCAATACTGTTACCAAAAATGTTCATTCTTCAAAACGCCGAGCCACGCCCTCGGTTTCATTAATGACGAACTTACATTTTATTATGCTGGAGATGGAAGCCCGAATTGAATCACTTCGCTATTGAGAACTCTCAGAATTGAATTAGGCCGTTTGGTATGCTATGCCGAGCGTCCGAGCGCGAGCGGGCAGTCTCGCTGGAGTCAGCAGAACGTGCAAAGTTCCAGTCAAACTGAAGTCACTGGCACTGTACACTGCTTTGTACGCACCAATATGGCGCCTAGAGGAGAGCCAAAGAACCCCAGTGTCTCCAGATGCATTAGAGAAATATGCTAAAAATCAGGGCCGCTGCAGTTTTAAATCACGCAGGTCAGGTTGAGTGCGGCACTCAAGGGTATGATAGCAGTGCAGATCTCCACATGGGATTTGAACCTGCAACCTCCCGATTCTGTTCCAGGCACCGAGTTCGAGTACACCGACTCCGAGAACGACGTGAAGATCAGGAAGAAGCTCCCGTCGCTGCTGCACGGGAAGCGCGCCGCTCTGGAGCTCCCCCTGCTGGCCCCGGCGAGCACGAGCGCGCCGCGGGAGGACCCCGTTCCCGCCCCGGGCCCCGGCCCCGGCCCCGCCCCCGGACCGGGCCCCGGGAGGCCCAGGGCGGCCGAGCGCGGCAGGAAGCCCAAGAAGGCGCGGCCCCCCCGGGCGCTCAGCCTGGACGCGGCGATGATGATGGAGGCCAGCGACGAGGACCACTGGGCCCGCCGGCGGAGCGAGCGCATCTTCCTCCACGACGCCGCCGCCGCCGCCGCCGCCGCGTCCACGCCCGTCTCGCCCGTCACGCCCTCCGGCCCCGCCCCCAAACCCGCCCGCTGCCCGAAGAAGGAGGCGGCCAAAGCGAAGGAGGCGAAGGACGTGGTCAAGGTCGGATCCGTTACTGTTCTCTGTCTCCCCTCTCACACGCCCCCTCTCTCAGACACACACACACACACACACACTCACACTAACTCACACATGCATGCACACACACACACACACACACACTCACACTCACACTAAGTCACACATGCACACACACAAGCAGCCAGCTTTAAAATAGATAATAAATCATACCTTTTATGAGCGGGGTTCGATACACTGTTATTGTTTTAAATGAGATGATTCTCATGTGAGAGTTTTGCTGTCGAGGGCCCGTTCGTAGGCCGGCTCCTCTGCGCGTGGGGTGACCTCCCGCTGCTCTGCTTCTGAATGTTCCAGAAGAGGAAGGCTAAAGAGAGCCCGGTGACCGTGACCCCGCCGCCGCCGCCCTGCCCCGCCCCCGAGGGCCGCGCGGCCCCGCCCTGCCCGCCCCTCAGCCCCGTGCGCCGGGGCAAGGCCAAAGCCAAGCCCAGGGAGGCGAAGAAAGAGGTGAGGCGCTCGCACGCGTTCGCGCTTCTGCGTTTCTTTCCCTCGTTCCCACGCTCGCTCGCTCGCTCGCTTTCCCTCTCACGTGCACTCTCTCTCTCAGACACTTGCACTCACACACTGTTGATCTGTCTCTCTCACCCATGCACACACCTACACTCAAGAACACACACACAGATACACGCGCGCACACACACTCATACACTCAAGCGCACACACCCGCACACCCACACACAGACACACACACAAGCACCCACGCACACCCACAGAAAGACACACCTACACACACTCAAGCTCACACACACACACACACACATCCACGCACCTACGCACACTCAAGCTCACACACACACACACACACATCCACCCACACACAGACACACACCTACACACACTCAAGCTCACACACACACACACACACACATAGACACACACACAAGCACAGAAGCAGCCTCTAAAACAGCTCATAATTCTAACCTCTTATGAGCGGGCCAGCAGAGCATTCATTCCGTACGGCGGCGCGGTCTGCGGAAGCTGAAAGATTAAAACGGAGGAGAAGAATAAGAACGGCTCGGGCTGGCCTCCTCCGCGGGCGAAAGCGGTGCGTTTAAATTACCCGTCTGCGCCCAGCGCCCCCCCCCCCCCCCCCGCAGCCCGCCTGCCGGCTGGTCTGTGACCCGAGCGGGGAGCTCGGACCGGGCCGTAATTAGCCTGGACGCTCGGTGGGAGCTCGGCCGAATCCGTCAGGGACCGTTGTCCGTCCGCACCCCCCGACGGGCTGTCCTTCGTGAATACGGTGTGAACGCCGAGCGGCCTTCAGCCGGAACGCGGAGCCGTCCGCGAAGCGGTCGGTCGCTTTAGCCCGCCTCTGCGGTGGCACGTCGGGGGGGGGGGGGGGGGGGTAATCGGACCTCGTAAGAATAGGGGGATTAACTTTTCTGTCTGTAATCTTACTCTCAAAGTGTGCCTTTGGCCTCGCTGATTACGGGCCTGGCCATCGTACCGAGACTGTGTTGTTCTTGACTTTATTTTTAGTTTTTTAAAAATAACCCAATAACATTTCAGATATTGGAGCGACACAGTATAGACCTGTATCTGCGGTGATGGAGTGTATTTATTTTGTGTGTGTGTGTGTGTGTGTGTGTGTAGCAGGCCAGGGGCAAGGGCGGGGCTGTCAGCAAGCTCATGGAGAGCATGGCGGCAGACGAGGACTTCGAACCCAATCAGGACAGCAGCTTCTCTGAGGACGAGAACGTCCCACTCAGCGGACTCCCGGACCGACCCAGTACCCCCGGTGAGCCCCAACACCCCCCTCACCCCGCCCTCACTAAACCTCCCACACCCACCTCACCCAGCCCTCACTAAAACCCCCTACACCCGTCGGACCACGCACTAAACTTTCTCCCCCTTTCCCTACATTTAAATTGACTGTAAGCTTAGGGTTGTAACTAGGTAGCTGTTTCTTAGTTAATGCACTCGTGTCTTAACTTCTGCTTGTATTTTTTGCAGACTGCTTTGTTGCTGCTCTTGTTTGTGTTAGTGTTAATCAGATTAACCTACAGGGTCCAAGTTAAACTACGCGGTTGTTCCCTGCGCTTGGAACGGTGCTTCTCTCTAGGGCGTTCGACACACTTGTTCCTGGTTGTGGTTATACACTTTGTTGTACGTCGCTCCGGATAAGAGCGTCTGCCAAATGCCTGTAATGTAACGTAATGCAAAAGCAGAGAGAAGATAGTGCTATTTGCTTTGGCCCAAAACCGCGCTCAGGTAATAGCCCTCGTTAGCAGCTGGCCTGCAGCACACCTGTTGCGCAGAGCCCCAGAACGCCGGTGCGCTGCTGTCTGTTCAGGAACGCCATAAAAGGGACGGGCGTCTCAGCGAGGCGAGCGACACAGCGCATAAATCACACGCGTCCCCCCTCGCAATCGTTTGGTTTTATAACGTTAACGACATCGCACAGTAGCGTAAAGGAACTGGTCGAGTTTTCACTTGCCAGACAATAAAAATGAATGACCCGTTGGCATACGGTCTTTGAACATATGGGGGGGGGGGGGGGGGGGGGATGGGAGGGGGGCATCCAGTTTGCCTTTCTACATCTGTTGAGCCTGCTTTGGCAGCACCGTCAGGTCATGTGACCCCTCCCCCCCCCGCCCCCTTTTTTGTGCGGCAGGCCCGCGTAACTGCGTGATCCAGAAGGAGGAGCTGCAGGACGGGCTCCGGGTCCTCATCCCCATGGACGACAAGCTGCTGTACGCCGGCCACGTCAACACCGTCCACTCGCCCGACATGTAAGGCACCGCGCCTCCCTCCCTCCCTCCCCAGAATCGGCCCCCGGGCGGGGCGAGACACCGTGCTCGGCCGCGGCCAATGGCCTTTTCTGTTTGTTTTGGAAGAAATAGTTAGAGGTGCTGAAATAACAACAATGGTGTGTTCAGGGATTCCACCAATGACTTAATAAGTTGAATTGGCTGTGTACGGCAGCACTGGTTAACTCATAGATTGGAGCACAGTAAAACTCTTCACATTTTTTGGGGGGGGGGGGGGAGTCTTGAACCGACAATCATTACCTTTTCAAAAAATGTTGGTCAAACAAATGATTGAGCTGATTTAATTAAGAGCAGAAGCTGGCATGGAATCCAGAAAAGGATTCTCCCCCTCCTTCCTCACCTCTGTTACAAGAATATGTAAGAAATATAAATGAATAAAATTTGCAGGGAAATGAACAGTGGCAGGTCTGGGTACTCAGGAGACGAATCGCGAGTTTGCAATGACAACTGGCAGCCGGCGCTGCACCGTCCGTTCCTGGTTTCTGTGTGTAGTCTCGTTTGGGGGAGACATAGCCAGGCTGCGGGAATCATTTGGGTGGATCATCTGAACTGCGCGCGCTCGCGACTATCGCTAGCCGATGCTCCTGTCCCCTTCTAAAACGCAGGCTCCTCCCGTAGAGCTGAATGCTTTCTGTCGGAAAAAGAAGTGCAGAGTAGCTTCGTGCAACCTCTCGGCTTGGCTCGCGTGGGTTTCTGTTCTTACAAGCAATGTGCCGGAGCTTGCCTCGGCTTCTGTTTGAGGTTAAATGGAAGGATGATTCGGGATGGTTTTAACGTGCTTCGGCTTCTGTATCGCGAATCGTATTTCCGAAAGGCCTTGGAAGAAATTACCCCGAAGACGCGGTCGGTGAATTGTGCTGAACAGCCAGCATTCCGGTTTTTTAAAGAGCGATCCGCGCTCTCTTTAGCCAGATTTCGAGATTGGATTACACGCGCTGACGACTGAGGCGAGGTCGTTCATTCGCAGTTGCGGTTTGCTATTTTGAGACTGCGACTTTGAATCGCTGCGATGCAAATTAAACGGAGAGATGAGTGAAATGTGATTTTAATTGTGTGCATAATGAAAGCGCTTATTTGAAGGTCACTTCTACAGAGGCAAGAAATCGCTGAATTATTCATGAGGGTGGTTTAAATGGATAGATACCATTTCAGTTTTGGTGTATGTTTTCAGTTGGCCCGGTGTTTTTTTGTGTGTGTGTTTGCAGTTAAGGACAATGTTATATTTTCAGAAATGTCTGATGACCTCTGATGACTTAACAATGGCTGGTTATATGGTATAGGCTATTTCATACATGTATGCCTGTCACATATTAGCTACTAATGCAGAAACAAGATCTCACCCATTCTATAAAAGTTAACCTTAGCAACGTTGTGCAAGCTAGCTGCTAGCTAGTTCACAAACTCAGATTTAAAGATACCTAGTAAATGTTTAGTGTGACATTATTGACCAATGAATACGCCTTAGAATTAACATTCAAAACATACAATGTTTTGGTTTTCCATTTCTGGCTACTTTTACCATGTTTGAGTGATAATGGATTTAAATCTGAAACCTGTTACATCAGAAACTTCTGGAAATACAGTAGGGACTATAGGTCTGAGGACACTACCAGGTCCTGGTTGTTTTCATTATTTATCAAGGAATAATGAATTCATGATACTCCAGTTGCACTTCTTATTCAATAATGCATTATTGAGAACAAGGGGAGTTTATTTAGAATAGCATTCCCGCCACAGTCACCGGACCTGAACCCAATGGAACATCTGCAGGAGCAGCTGAAGGCCAAACATCAAATAACAGCAACAGCTCATCTATGGGAAGTGCTAGGGTGAAATGGGAGATGAGCAGTTGCATAAGCTGGTGGAATCAATGCCAAGCACAGCGAAGGCAGTAATCGAGGTGAAAGCAGACACGCCAAGTACAAACCATTTTTTTGTTGTTGCCATTTTTCTCCCATTTTCTCTCCAGTTTAGTCTTTATACCCATTCCTCGTGTGTGTCAAGGTCCTGGTCGATGCGCTGTCCTCTGTCGATCTGGGGAGGGTGTAGACTACCACATGCCTCCTCCGATACATGTGGAGTCACCAGCCGCTTCTTTTCACCTGACAGCGAGGAGTTTCACTGGGAGAGCGTAACGCGCGTGGAGGTTCACACTATCTCCCCCAGATCCCCTCCCTGCTGGACAGGCGCCCCGACCAACCAGTAGGAGTCGCTAATGCAACGATTAGGACTCATACCCTCACTGGCTTCCCACCCACGAACACTGGCAATTGTGTTCGTAAGAAAGTTTGACCGAGCTGGAAGTACCACTGCCGGGGATTGAACCCTGGTCTCTGCGGTGGTAGGCGAGTGGTACAAACCATTCTTGACTTTAAGTAAATAGCTACATGCTTTTGAAAAAAAAAAAAAACGTATATTAAACAAGACCAGGTCAAAACCTAGTATATGGCTGAACCTCTCCAGCCAACCAATGGTGTAACTTCATCACTCACTCAGTCACAGACATTTGCGTTTGTAGGGCTGGCCTCGCTGTTGCGGTCCAGCCAAAAATAATGTATTCTCGAATAAGAAGTATAAATGGAGTATCATGATTGTATTAGCCCTTGATAAATATTGTAAAAAATCAGTTCTTGGTAGTGTCCTCTGTCTTTTGAACATAAAATATGCTTAATTGGATCTTGGCCTTGGGCAGTCAAAAACGGATACTAAAAATGAAATGATATCAAAACCCTCAGAAAGTAAATATATTTTGTTAATGTAACATGTTGCCTTCCACTTAAGGACATGTTGTTTTGACCTCTTTGCTTTTATGTAGCGCATCAGTTAAGGTCAGCCTTTCTGTTTTGTGGGGTGGATTTCCACTATTTTCCCAGTAAATATTGTTATGTAAATACTGATTGTTGTTGTAGCTCCGAGGTAGCATGGCACAGACCTGGTACACCTGAGTGAGAATGAAGCTAATCAGAGCTAGCTAATAAGCTACCTGCTAGCGTATTAAATGTCTTCTACTTAACAGGTTATGAAATGTGGAGACACTATTGGAAATAAGATTACTAGTTGGCTGACACAGGTGGAATACAAAGCTATGTGGTGTGTACTCCATGCATATGCATATTTGATTGAAGTGTAGTGACAATTTCAACTGCCAATTTCCTTTTCTTCAGTTGGAAGGCTGCTCCTGGCCCTGATAGCCTGTTTCAGTGCGGTTTCCCTTGTGCCTGTGGGGGTGCGGAAATGCCTATGCTTGGGAAATTAAACTCCCTGGTTTTAACCATAGTGCCTGTTTAATTTTATTACATGAATGTGCACTTCTCTAATGCAGGAAACATCATAATGCCAGTCTGAGTGGCTTTTTTAAAGTCGGTTGTCTAGACCTACAGAATATTAGCACGACAAAATTAACTAGTGTTTCATATCATAATATAACTATTATTATAATGCATAATGTAATGAATAATGTGTGTTCTCTTTTCATGCTGCACCGTGTTTGAGTGAGAGAACATGTGCATATGTGTTTGTGTGCTTGTCTGCATGTGGGCGTGCAATAAGCATTGCCCCCCCCCCCTCTCCCCTCCCCCCAAACACGCAGACAAACACAATCTGCCCATCTATTGGAGAAGATTAATACATCTGTAACCATGGAAAAATGAGTAATTGATCTGTTTTTTTGTGTTCTTCCTCCCGTTTGGAGTCAGAGTCAGTAATATACTGGCTTTAAAAGTGATCAATAGAGAACTGAAGCTCGCACCACCGGGGAAAGAGAACGCGTTGGTTCCTCTCTTCTCTCGCGTCTCCTCTTTCGTTCGCCGGTCGTTTGTGCGCGCGGCGTACGTGCCCCGCGTGCTAACAAAGCTCTCCCATTAGTTGTGAGTAATGGGGAAATAATTTGAGGCTTTTCGCCCTTCAGTGAGTTTCCAGTTTTTATTAATGCTCTATTAGTTTAATTTGGTTTCAGAGATGTGACCGTAATCAACAATTCAGCCGAGACCACTTTGGGCTTAATTTCAATATGCCTTTGGTACATTATGGTACAGTGGCTAAATCTCTGAGCTCTGGATAGGTGGGTCTGAATCCTGCAGGAATTAAGTTGTTCCCGTGAATGTTGTCCTGTTTATATTTGTTCCAGTACATGTCCCGGATAGCTCTCTTTACTTGGAAAATAATGTAATACAGTACTGCTGTTACACAAAGCACTGGGAGCTAAAGCAGTCAGAAATGCATACGCATGCACACGTAACCATAAATGAAATTTCATAGCTTTTCTATCTGAAGAAGGAAAATCTTTCTTGTATGGACAGATCCTTTCCATGTTTTGGCTAATAGAAAGTGCCCGTCGAAGTCAGATTGGTCTGTAAGTCCAGGGTTTTACGTTAAACTGCAGCGTTACGATTATGCTGATCCCGCTTTTGTGCCTGCTATTTCATCGTCTTTATTACCGCCCATGAACGTTTTGAGAATTTCTCTCTTCGGAAGCGTTTCTTTATCTTTTTTTTCTCCTTTTCTCTGAACCGAAGAGACCTTTAATTATTTTTATTGGCTCCTACAAGCAGCTGACGTTCACCCAAACCTTTCGTTCTGCAGCAGCCAGCTTGAGTACGTTACAGTACCTTAAAACAATTTGCGGGGGTGTTTTTGCAACACATTTTTGTTTCACATTTACGTTTCTCCAAATTTTGAGCGCCGGTTGTATTGCCGGGCTCGTAGCTTACTCATGCGGGTCCTGTCCTATCAAAGGAGAGGCTCTCTTGCAGTTGAGCGGCTAATTCTTTGTTGACCGCTACCCTCTCGGACAGGGACAGGGCAGGCGTGCGTCCAGTCAGGGTTTTGTTCCGCTTCTTCGGTGCCCTGGGAATCGGTGTTTTATCTGGGCCCACCGGCGAAGAGGCCGCGGTTTCTTTTCATTTTTTTTTTTTTTCATCCGGGGAAGCATTTACTTTTAATGTTTCTCTTCTCAATCAATCTTGAAGATAATTTGCCGAGGTCACAAAAATCATTGGCCACCGAACAGCAGTTGTCATTCTGTTTTTTGTGTGTGTTGTTTTTTTACTTTGTTCCTTTGCCCTGCTCTCATGCGAAATGGAACGATTCTGATTACATCAGCCACATCTGTTTGCCTGAAAGTAATCAGCGTGATGTGTGCGTAAGGGAGCTTGCTCTGTTCAGTCTCAGCTGTTCGGGGCCCGAAGAAATCCAAGCTGCTCTCCCAGGCCGTTACCAAATTTGAGAGACTGCAAACGGAGGGGTGGTAACAAAACCGCGGGTCTGACGTCACAAGATTTAAAAACCTTCAGAAGGCTTGTATGTGCTTAGTTTGTCTTCCCAGTAAATAAACAGTAGGCGTACTTATAAAGGTCGCTGCTAATCCCATGCGTAACTAAACCTCTTAGGTCTTCCAGTTATCTTGCTGAAGAGGGTAGATCAAATCTGAAGCTTTTCGAGACCGTAGAGACGTGTCTTGATTCGAAAAGCATAACTGAATACAAAAAATACCTCTTTAATCTGCAGTAGTGTTTTCAAAATTCAAAACAAGTTTATATAGCACATTTCATATCCAGTGACAGTTCAATGTGCTTTACAAAGAACATAAAAATGGATGAAATTTTATTAAAAAAGGAAAAGTGAGAAGACACAATGAGAATAAAACTAAGATAAAAAGAGAAATCAATATAAAAAAATATTGGTATATACCATCTTATAGAATCAATATGTAATAAATATGTGGTATATGATAAATAAAAATATAAAAAATAAGTTGAGACAAGTTGCTATGTGACTTGGTAAAAAGCAACAGATAAAGAACGCAGTGATTTTGTAGACGGACCCCTCTTGCATAAAAGATATTCAGCCCCTCTTCAGCTTTGGATGAGTGTTTGTTGTAAAAAATAAAGTAAAACATCTTTACCTCCATTCTTTTGCAAGAGTAACTGGAATTCTTTCCGTGCTTTCTTTTTCCATATGTCTATAAGTATAACCATTTGCCCTTCAAAAGGGAATTTGACTTGGTAGGATATCGCAGTAGCAACAGAATTCTGTTTGCTCTCGAGTACACATTGCAAACAAACACCATTCAGGAAAAAAAAAACAATAAACATTCTGCCCAGCCTCAGACATTACACACGTACTGCTCCGCTGACCACAGTACCCCAGCCCCCCCCCCCCCCCCCCCCCCCCCCCCCCCCCACCTCCCCCCCCCCACCACCACCACCACCACCACCCTTATTTGCGTAGTTTGAGAAGTCGGCCATGGACACAGTCCTGGCCCTGCAGATGTCATAAATGAGAGTGTAGGTGTAGAAAGAGCTCTTAATTGGCAAGACAGACGTGTGCAGTTTGGTCGCCGCTTACAGTAAGCCATGTGATCGGTTACGGTGGATTGGGACGCCTCGTGCTGGAATTCCCCGGTGGCTTATGGTGGCCCTTCCTCGCCGTTACTGAAGCGCGCGAGGACCACGGTCTACCACGCGGCGTTATTTGCTGTCTGTAAAGCGTATTGTGACAACTGTTGTAAAATACGCTATATAAATAAATTTTGATTTGATTTATTTTCGGTTAATTTTCGGTTAATTTCCAGTCGTATCCTCACACTGTGGACGTTCTTGTCCGATGAAGTCGAATACATCGTATCCGTCTCCACTGCCATTAAACTACAGCTTCCCAGTTTCCGCTCGTGTACGAGTTTTTTTATTTATTTCTCCGTGTCAGTAAAGCTTGCCGTTATCATTGTTAGCATTGCCATCCCTCTGGTTATTTGTACGATTCTGTTCGCACACAAACTAATCGAGAAATCAAAGTTCACGACTCTTCTCACTCTGTGTGGTTTGATTTTCTTTAATTTATTTAATGTTATCTTGTAGGCTTGGATTGAACGGTAAGCATTTCCTGAACAGTACTTGCTCGCCATCACAAACTCAACCGGTATGCTCTGAATGTTCTTTATATTCTCCATAAAAGGTCATTTGCATGACAAACTGCATCATTGTGTATTAGGCTTTAAAGTATAAATTTATTTCAGGACGACCTCTATTTTTCTAAAGGGAAATGGCGACATTCTTTAATGTTGAATGCCGTTTTTAATGGGCAAAATGTACCAGGCCTCCATAACAGTATCCAGATCTTAAAAAACGGCGCTCTAAGTATAGAATTCTCTCAGGGCAACGCAATGACTCAACCTGACAATTGCAGCTTAATTTCTTCCCCAGTCGAAAGCCCGATCCATTTTTACCAGAGCTCCTGGGTATTAATTTGGAGGCTTCTTTTTTTCTTTTCTTTTTACGGGGAACGTGGTACGAACAGAGAGCTTTTTTATTTTTATTTTTTTACATTCTCTCTCTCGCAAATCCCAATCACTTCTGACTTCTGGACTGCTAATAAATTGAAACTGCTGTTCAAGCAGAGAAGCTGGTCGGGTTTTGTGTTTTTCTCCGTGTGGAGCCGCCTGCGCCGGACCCCCCCGCCCCCGGGGTGAGGCTCCGCCCAGCTGCTGGCTCAGGTGTATGTGTCCAGAGAGGTGCGAGGTCCTCAGAGGGGGCTTCACTCAACGCTGGGGCTGCCCAAGCTCCAGGCTTATTGGAACGCTCCCGCCTCGTCTCTCTCTCACTCTCTCTCTCTCTCTCTCACTCCGGCAGGCTCAGGAAATGGCTGGAAGTGCTCCCTAATGCTCTGCGTCGCCTTTCTGTTTACGCTCAGAGCCGTTTCATTTTCAGCTCCATGTTTGTAGATTGTGTGTTTGTGTGTGTGAGAGTGTGTGCGTGCACGTGCATGTTTGTGAGCGAGCGTGTGTGTGTGTGCGTGCCTGTGTACATGTGTGAGTATGTGCATGCGCATGTGTGTATACGTGCATGTGTGTGTACGTGCGTGTGTGTGTGTGTACACGTGCGTGTGCCTGTGTACGTGTGTGAGTATGTGCATGTTTGTGTACGTGCGTGTGTGCACGTGTGTGTGTGTACGTGCGTGTGTGCACGTGCGTATGTGCATGTGTGTGTACGTGCGTGTGTGCACGTGTGTGTGTACGTGCGTGTGTGCACGTGTGCATGTGTGCGATTGTGCGCGCTCTCCTTGCTGCCCGCGTGGTCTGCGTGCGCTCATGGCGGCTCTGCCCCGTGTCTTGCAGATACAGAGTGATGGTGGAAGGAGAGCGAGGGAACAGACCCCACATCTACTGCCTGGAGCAGCTGCTGCAGGAAGCGGTGAGCAGCGCTACTCTCTCTCTGCGGGGGGGGGCGGGGGGCGGGGGGGCGGGGGGCGGAGCAGCCTGGGCCACTCCGGGCTCTCCCAGACGGATTTATGAAGTTGTTGTCCATCAAAGGCGATGATTCATCGCGTTCTCTGGAAACAATAAAAAAAGTGGCTTAAACAGCCCCCCTGTTTCCCCCATGCCTGTTTTATGAAGATAAACACTGCTTACGCACAGCACTCTTGTTTTCCAACGGCTGTCCTTGTCGGTGTTTAATCTGTTTCGCCAGTTTCTCGGCCTCTGACTCCAGGGCGGGGGGGGCGGGGGGGGGGGGGCGGTGAGGTAAATTCACACGGTGCTCGTCGCCTCTCTCCGCAGATCGTGGACGTGAAGCCGCCCTCCGTGAAGTATCTCCCAGAAGGCACCAGGATCGCGGCCTACTGGAGTCAGCAGTACCGCTGCCTGTACCCGGGGACCGTAGTCAGGGGTAACGCCTCCTTATCATTCTGGCTCGCTTGACCGCCGGCCTGTTTCATAAACTTTTATTTCCTCGTGGAAACATTTCTTATTATTTTTTCCCTCCGCACTTCCTCTCGCTGCTTTTCTTTAACCCTCTGGCCGCCAGCGAGTGTTTGGCTCCCGTTCAGCCTCTGCAGCCCCCACGCATTTATACAGAGGAGCGCATTCAGTGCCTGCGGAAGTTCCGGAATGTTCCGCCGGGTGGAAACGTCTGTAATCGTTTAAAAACCACATATTGCAAATTATAAGAGAAATTTTCAAACTTAAGTTTAGGTAAAGGCGCACTATGATTCTGTTTGACTGTGATTCTGTTTGAGGTCTATTCGTCAGGTGATGCGTGAAATCCTAAACGTGCCAACCTTTCTTCAGGATTAGTTTTTTCGAGAACACGTATGAGCAATGGCCCTTTGAGTCTGACGGCCCTTCCAGCCGCAAGCGCGGTGACACGGGGCTGAGGGATGATGGGATAGCGTATACAGCCGCGTTGGCCTTTCCCCACAAACAATTTAAAAAACGGTCCCTGCGTCAAGGAAGGCAAGTCACTGGAAAAGGGTCAAAAAACCTATTAGGCCTTGGCAGCGCATTAATCTGTGAGGCCCGCGGAGAGACCGCCTGGGCCGTTCGGTTACCCCTCCGAAAGATCGGCCGTCTTCCCGCTGCTTGGCTGCCGTTTCTCACGGTACGGGGAAGAGCCCAGCTTCCCAGCGACCGGACGGGAGGGCGGGAGCGCGTTTATGGCTGCACACGTCGCTATCTGGCCCAGCAAAGGGAACGCGGGGGGAAGATTGTGATTGCGCATGTGTCTCTCTGGGTCCGAATGATGAAGGCTTGTCTGTGAATAAAGGGTCCTGAAGGTTCTGTTTTGAATAGGCTGGGTTTCTCTTTCTTTCTTTCTTTGTGGAGGTCGTCTGCCATCTCAACTCTCTACATTTCACCATAGAGTTTTTTTTTTGGTCCCCCCAGTGTTTCTGTGGTGGGTTAAGCATAAGATGCTCTTCCACTCTTGTGGATTTGAGTCCATGTCTTGGCATGTTTATATATGGTTGGAAGATTAAATTCACTGTGGTACATGCCAGAAACTACATGCTAAAGCTGAAATTAAAACAGCGATTGAGAAGTTCCTATAAATCGTAACCCGCTCCTTCGCCTCGTGTCCGTCAGGCAACCCCGACGTGGAAGAGGACGACGACCTGATCACCGTGGAGTTTGACGACGGCGACACAGGCCGGATCCCGCTGTCTCACATCAGACTCCTCCCCCCCGACTACAAGATCCAATGTGAGTACCCCATGCAGTGGGCAACAGCGAATGGCAGAAAAGAGGCGGGAACCTACACTCAGAAAGCCATTTCCTTCAAAGAAGTTAATATACTTTTTCTGCAGGTCTCAAGGCAATATAGTTCAGGAAGCTCAGAAAATGCAAGCTGTTTCTTTGGAATCAGTTAGGCAGCTGATTTGCTTTGTTTGCTTTGGCTATCAACACCGGTTTGGAGGTGATTACTGAAAACTGATTTTTTTTTTTTCAGCCAAGTGCTTTTGATTACAATTTATGTACTTTATCAGCTTGTCATATTTGCCGTGCAGATTCAGTTTATTTCTCGTTAAATGTGGAACTGGCTTCTTTTAAAACGGTGATTGGTTCTGCACAGACACTATTCCTGTTGACCCACAGTGGAAGTCTAGCATGGCGTATCTGTTAATAGCAGGTTTGGTTAATCCTTTCGAGAGGAAAGCGCAATCTAATTGAAACTTCAGTGCAGGAAGAAGGGGCTAAGAGACTGTAAAGTTCACTCAGAAGGGTTCGCTGGAACCAATTGCTTGCTTCATTATTTTTCCATGTGAACTATTTTAAGTGACAAAATTTGTGACTGGCAGTTTGAAGGTTGCGTTTTTACGCAGTTGTGGCTTTCGTCATTTCTTACAATTTGCTGCTTTTGTAGAACTTTGCTCCTCTACTTGAACCGAGCTCTTGAAAGTGGTTCATTTAAATGAGTTCATCAATAGACAATGTGTCCCTTTCATTTAAGGTAGAATGGAGCTTGCTAGGCTTGGCAATGTTGAGCGTCAGATTTTTCCCAGATAGGTGGCTTGGAGGGGTTGGGGTGGGGGTGGGGGTGGGGGAGGGGGGTTTGAAGGGGCTTTCTGAGCCCTGATTGGCTGTTGTTCGCTAGGTGCTGAGCCCTCGCCGGCCCTCCTGGTGCCCAGCACAAAGAGACGGTGCAGGAAATCCAGCAAGGAGGCACCGGAGAGCAAGGAGGCTCTGGAGAGCAAGGAGGTCCCGGAGAGCAAGGAGGTCCCGGAGAGCAAGGAGGCTCTGGAGAGCAGGGAGGCCGGCTCCGGGACCACAGAGGAGCTGGCCCCCAAGAGCAGAGGACGGGGACGGAAACCCAAACCCAAGCCTGGTAATTCCCAGCATCTGATTCTTCTGAACTCAAAAGGGTAGCTGTAGACTCCTGGCTTCCTTTACTTGCTCGTTAAGCTGTAATCAGAGAAGGGAAATATCGGGATCATCTTCAGTGAAGACCGTTTAGCATATAAGTGTGTCCAATGTGCTGTGAATATATTCAAAAAGAAATATAAACTTTTTTGGGAATGTTTGAGTTGGAATTTGGTGATTTTACATTCCTTTCCGCACACTTGAAAAATAAATGGAGTGAGTTGCTTGAATAGGGACATGGTCTGAGTGCAGATTTACAGCAGTTTGACATCAGCCAGTGGTTTAATGTGAAAGCTCCCTGTTTCTTCTCCTTGGCAGATTCCGAGGTGATTCCAGAAGAGCGGGAAAAACCCGAAACGTCTGCCGCCAGCGAGGCCCAGGAGACCCTTCCCCCGTCCGGCGGGTCGGTCCCCCGGGCGGGCAGAAAGCGACAACAGGGGAACGCGGCCAGCTCCTCCGCCGCCACGCCCGACGAGGCCCAGAAGAAACCGGTGCCGACCAAGGCCGCCGCCAAGGCCAGCCCCCAGCCGCAAACGGCCTACTCCTCCCCCGTCTACGGGAAAGTCCTCTCGGTCAGCCTCTACGCCGAGCCGTCCCTCTCCCTGGGGTCGTTCGTGTCCGGCGCGAGCTCCGCCCTGGGGAAGGCCAACCCCCCCAGGAAGGGGAGGAAGGGCGACGGCCCCCGCGAGGCCGGGCCCGGGGCGAAGGCGCAGAGGAAGCCGCCGCCGCAGGCCGAGGTCCTGATCAAGCTGGACCACGAGGGCGTCACGTCCCCCAAGACCAAGAAGACCAAGGCCCTGATGATGATGGAGGACCAGGGCCTCGACAAACGGCAGAGCGCGGCGGTCATGGGCGTGGCCTACACCGCGGTGCCCGCCGGGGAGGCCGCTCGCAAGCCGGCCAAGGCCAAAGCTCCGGAGAAGGAGGACCCGAAGCCCGGCGCCGTCTCCGCCTACAGCAAGCCGGGCAGGGCCGGGGAGGGCATGGTCAAGGTTGATAAGGAGGAGTCGGACAGCAGCAGCAGCAGCGTCGGCTCCGAGTCCGAGGGAGAGGGGGAGGAAGAGGAGCCGATGAAGGAGGAGGAGGAGGAGGAGGAGGCGGCACAGGAGGACGCCGCGTCCGGCACCTCCCGGGCCTCCAGCCCCGTCTCCACCGACTCCTCCAGCTCCTCCACCAACAGCTCGTCGGCGTCTTCCTCCTCCGGCTCCGGCTCAGCCTCCTCTTCCTCGTCGTCGTCGTCATCGTCGTCGGCCTCTTCGACCACGACCGACGAGGACTCCCCCTGCAGCTCCGACGAGGAGACGGCGGGCTCGCCTCAAAACTCCTCCTCCTCCTCCTCCTTGTCCACCACCCCCCAGAGCCCCCCGGAAGCTGGTAAGAAGCAGCCTGACCCGCCGGAGGCGCCCGCGTCCGTCCCAACCAAAGGCCAGAGGCGCCAGCAGGCCAAGCTGAAGGAGCAGCAGGGCAAGAGCCCGCCCAAGAGGCGGGAGGGCATCCACCTCCCCACCACCAAGGAGCTGGCCAAGCGCCAGAGGCTGCCCTCGGTGGAGAACAGGCCCAAGATCTCGGCCTTCCTCCCGGCCAGGCAGCTCTGGAAGTGGTTTGGGAAGCCCACCCAGGTGAGCTTTGCTTTTTTTTCCCCCCCAGATTTTCTTCGTGATTTAACCGTGTTTTCACAGAGGTGAGGGTGAGAGTCGGGCCATGCAAACCGCACTGGGTTGTGCTGTCATGCTGTGCTGTCAGTGATTCATGGTCGTGAGCCAATCAGAAGTTCTTCACAGAAAAGCGCGGTTATTATGTCCAGTTGCCCCTGTCCTGATTTCCTCTATTATTGCATATTTGTCACACTGAATGGTTTCAGATCTTCAGACAAAGTGTGATATTAGACAAAGGGAAACTGAGTAAACATGAAAGACATTTTAAAAATGATTTTATTTATTGAATTAAAAAATCAAACACCCATATCACCCATGTGAAAAAGTAATTGCCTGCCTGATGGCACCACCTTTAGCAGCAAAAACCAACCAAACGCTTCTTGTAATTTCATATCGAGTTGCTGCAGAGTAATTTTACCTCACTCTTTGTAGAACTGCTTTAGTTCAGACAAATTGGTAGGTTTTCGAGAATTTACTGTTCATTTCAGGTCCTGCCACAGCATCTCTATTGGGTTCAAGTCAGGACTTCAAAAATTTCAGTTTTGTTTCTTCTTCAAATGTGGACTTGCTTTTGTGTTTTGGATCATTGTCTTGCTGCATAACTCAGTTACGTTTCAGCTTCAGCTCACAGATATATATTGTCCTTAAGAATTTTCTGATACAGAGCAGAATTTAGGGTTCCCTCAATAATGGTAAGAACAAGACATCCCCATACCATCACACTGCCACCATGTTTGACTGTTAGTATGATGTTCTTACTGTGAAATGCTGTGTTCACTTTACACCAGACGTAATGGGACCCATGGTGTCCAGAAAGTAGTGCTTTTGACTCATCTGCCCATAGAATGTTATCCCAAAAGGCCTGGGGATCATCTAGGTGCTTTTTTGCGAATGTGAGATGATCATTGATGTTTTTCTTGGTTCACAGTGGTTTCTGCATTGCTACTCTCCCATGAATCCCATATTTGCCCTGTCACTTCCTTATTGTGGAGTCATGAACACAGACCTTAGCTGAGGCTAGAGAGACCTGCAGTTCTTTGGATGTTCTTCTGGGATCTTTTGTGGTTTCCTGGATGAGTTGCAGCTGTGTCCTTGGAGAAGTTTTGGTAGGCCAGCCACTCCTGGGAAGATTCACCACTGTTCCAAGTGTTCTCCATTTGGCGATAATGGCTCTTGTGGTGCCATGGAGTCGCAGAGCCTTAGAAATGGGTTTGTAGCCCTTTCCAGACTGATATATTTCAACAATTATTTTTCTCATCTCTTCTAGAATTTCCTTTGATTGTGGCATAGTGTGCTTGTAGAAACTTTGAAGACTACTGCTGATAAGTTTCAACATGAGTGAGGTTTAGCTTCAAGCAGGTTGGCTGCAATCGAGCCTGGCTACGTTCAATCAGCTGAATCTAATTATCAGTTAAATCTGATTAATTGTTTGATTGAGTAACTAAGGTGGCAGTTGCTTTTTCACACGCGTGATGCGGGTGTTAGATAGCGTCTTTCAGTAAATTAGTTATATAATTTTTTTTTTTTAAATGTTTGTTTACTCAGTTTCCCAGGTTTCAAAATGTCTAATAATACATTTTGTCGAAAGATATAAAACCACTCATTGTGACAAATATGCAACAGTAGAGGACATCAGGAAGGGGGCAAATATTTTTTCATGGCACTGCATATACACTCATTAGTAGCACATGATGACTCCATTCATTTTTGTGCAAGAGTGAATTGTACGCACGTCCAGAATATCTGCGGATGCAAAGTAAACTCGATGTAAACCGCTGAGGAGAAGTGATACTCTCGCATTGCCTTAGCTTCCTTGCATCCACTTCTGGATGCACAAAGCGTGACTTTGCCATCACTACTCCAGTCAGCTGCTTAGTGTGGTCCAAAATGCATTTCAGTTCAAAGTTACAGCTCAAATCCATGATGAGGAGCTTTATCCCTGCTGGTGCTGAATTTAGTCTTTTCCCTCCTTTTTCTCCAATTTGGAATTAGCGGTTTTCGCTAGGCTCCTCTGTTACCGCCAAGAAACGTGCACTCGCCCACGCGCGTGCCAGGGAGCAGCCGAGCCGCGTACGTTAGAGTTTCGTCGACGAACAGTTTTTTTTCCAAATGTTGCTTTGCAGAGGCGGGGGATGAAGGGCAAGGCCAAGAAGCTGTTCTACAAGGCCATCGTGCGCGGGAAGGAGATGATCCGCATCGGCGACTGCGCCGTGTTCCTGTCCGCCGGGCGGCCCAACCTGCCCTACATCGGCCACATCCAGAGCATGTGGGAGTCCTGGGGGAGCAACATGGTGGTCCGGGTCAAGTGGTTCTACCACCCGGAGGAAACCAACCCCGGGAAGAAACTGCACGATGGGAAGGTTCGTCACGCTCGCGTTTGCTTTGGTGGGGTGGGGGGGGGTTGATCTTCGGAAGACTACGCAAGAAGCAGAAACCGCTTTGGTCTTTAAATTTAAATCCTCGAGTTATCGTTTTAGCCTCTTGTTCAGCACCTGACCCCTAAATTCCAAACTTATAACCTACATTTCTTGCGTTAAATTGTGGCCTAAAACACTGTAGTTACCGGGCCTGCTGCAAAGCACTGTGTGAGAACTTGTTGGTAAATGTTGTTTTGCAAAATACTGCAAAAATTGTATTCTTTAATCCTTTCTTTTAAAGGATTGAATAATGCATTCATCTTTGAAAATGATAGACCAGAGGAATTTGGTACAGTTGGGAGTGGTGTGCAATTTCAAAGTTTATGATACTTGGAATTATGTGGATACGGATATGGAGGATGTGATTCGCTGTTGCTAAGGCATCACGTGACCATTCCTCCCGACAGGCCTGGGATCCGAAGTCCGCCAAGGGGCTCCACGCGGCTTTGCAGGCCTCCAATCAGAGGAAAGACTTCATGGAGGTGGGGAAAAGGACCTCAGTTTGATCTAAGCTCAAAATGCAATCCCAGTGTGTGAATACAGGTCACTGGGGTGGAGCGTAACAAATGTATTGCTTTTCCTGCAGCGTGCCCTCTACCAGTCGTCCCACATCGACGAGAACGACGTGCAGACCATCTCTCACAAGTGCCTGGTGGTCAGCCTGGAGCAGTACGAACAGATGATCAAGACCAAGAAGTACCAGGACAGCGAGGACCTCTACTACTTAGCCGGAACCTACGAGCCCACCACGGGGATGATCTTCAACACGGACGGTGTTCCCATCATCTGCTGAACACCCCCCCCCCCAACAGCTGACCACCAACATCATGACCCCCCCCCCCTCCTCCCACCCCCTCCAAATCCTGTCTTTGTTGTTCCTCACGGAGAAGAATGAACTCTCGAGAGCAGGGAACGCGCTGTGGACAACGAAGAGCGGGATCTGAGAAGTGGAGACGATCCAGTTTGGGGACACCGGTGACTGCAAACATGACTTTAACCGTGACCTTCCGAGCTGAGAGAGAGAAAGGTCTAAGGGAGAGGCAGGGTGGTGAAGAGAGGGAGCTGGGCTCACAGCGAGAGGCACCAGCTGCTGGGGCCCGGGAGGGGGTGTTCGATGCCACCCGGGGACCCGTTCTTCCTCAGGGCATCGCACTGAGTGACCAGAGACTCTAGTCCGAAACGGCGGCCGTGCTTGAAACAAGCGGTTGGAACACGTGCCCCTGTTAGTATGAAGAAGTTCATGCTGGTGACTGCGATGTGGGTCAGTGATCATTTGGTTGTATTGATCTTGCTGCATAACATCGGGGGAAGGATGTGGGGTGAAAGTCGACGGCGGGGTGAAACCTCTCCCAGCACGCCTGAGCTGCCAAGCCCTCTTGTTTCTCCAGCACCACCAGCAGCCCTGAGTCAGAGGAGCCACAGAGCCAGAGCTCCTTAGGCCCCAGGACCCAAAAACCCAGCACCTACTCCCTCCTGCACGTCTGCTGCCTGCTCCCCGCTTACCATCACCGGCCGCAGTGTGCAGTGGAATGGAAAATCACGCCCACCAGGAGAAATGACATCACAGTCCGTGTTGCCTGGCAACACGCTGATGGGAAAAGGGGGGTGGGGGTGGGGGTGGGGTGGGGGGGGGGGGGGACCCGGATGGTACTTTAAAAAGAAAGGATCTCAGGCTGGTGCTGACAGATCGGGCCTTGTCCTGCCTCACGCAAACGGTCGGGTCTGCCACCAGCGATGCTGCCGTCACGACAGGGGCGCGTCACAACAGGGTCGCATCACGACAGGGTCGCGTCGCGACGGCCTCCAGGCGATAACGCGAGATGTCGGGACGGCGGAGGAGAACCGATAAAAGGATGAAGGACAAAAGACATTTCCCTCTTCCCTCTCCCTGCAGGAACCCCAGCGTTGACACGGGCCTGGCTCGGGTTCGAGCGGGGATCTCCCTTACTTTCAACCGTCCGTGTGTTCACACAAAACGCCAAGCGTCCGTTAACAGACTTGGAAAAGTGGACAAAACCAAACTTACCGCAAAAGAACATTTTCTCGATTTTTTCAACTCCCTGAAAACTGGGAGAAGCAACGGTCCTTTTGGAAGACTGGAGTTGCACTGGTGTGGAAGGGACCCCAACGTTTTATGTATATTACATATAAATATATATACACAGTATATGTTTAGACCGTTTTTTGTTTCATGTATTGTATCTATGTAAAATTTTTATTTTTAAAGATAAAAAAAAGCTTTATACAACTGTGAATATAATTGGAGAAAAAAAAAATCAGGAAACCTGAGACTGAGGACAGAGATTAATCTTGTTGCTGGCTCTTAACTCGACTGCACACTAGGCTTGGTGAGTCATTTGTATTACACAACGGAATACAGGGAAAATTTAGTTCCAGAATAGGTTGCGGTGTTCTGCGGCCATCGGTTGTCAAACGCTACTGTAAAACAGAGATCGCTAGACACTACCCATCGTTGAATGTTGAAAAGAAGAAATTAGACAATCTGGGGGGCTGCAGTAGATGTGCTCATTTAATACCGTTTGTGTTTGTATTTGTTTTTTTTCCTTTATCAGAATGGAAGTCGCACTAAGTTCTGTCTGATTGGGTATTTGATTCGTAGCGTTGCTGTTCTCAGCTTGTCGCGTTTTCTGAGTGGGAACATGCTACCGTTTTTATAATTCCAGCTAAAATCGTGAATTTTGCCTTGCAAATTCTTCTCCCCCGTTAAAAATGCACTTTCGTGAAGCGGTCCAATAATAGTGGTCAAAGAAAAAGAAAAAAAAAAACTAAACCCTAAGCTCTGAGAATGGAGGAAATTGGTATTCTAAAACTCCCATGGGAGACCATGTTAAGTGTCATTATTTCTTTAGATTTTTTATTTATCCTTATTGCTAGTTTCACTGTATAATATCGAGCACTTACATGTTTATCCTAAAATCCTCCCCCCCACTACTCATGCCATACATAGTCTATAGCCTTAATCTTAGTCCAAGAGAGCCTTCTCGATATTGAGCAGCTGGTCTTTCTTTTCCAATCCTATACATATGACCCATTGACACGTTGAATGGTAATCCAAAGAGCACCTTTAGTCACTTATCTTTGTGTTGGACCGTGAGGACCTGGATCTTTAATTGCTTTAATGTACGCTGCTTTACTGTCTCCCATTTCCTTTGAGCATGTGCCTAACCCCAACTTCACCACGATGCTGGCCTGATCGTCCGTGGTTAAATACAGGCCAGACGTTAATTTGCATAGACACAAGCAGCGGTCTTTAAGATGCCAGAATAACTATATATGGACTTTAAAAAATCGGCTACCTGGAATTTAGAAAATCGCATTAAAATGTCAAATTGCCTTACCGCTAATAACGTATTCAGACTGGCTGGTCGGTTCTCCCGAATGTGAGATGATTATAAAATGGCAGAATATTAAATCTGTAAGGTAATCCGTCATCTGCCCGAATAAATGCCATTTTTTGCGTCAGGTTGGATATAATTTCACGACATGTTTTTAAACCGCATATTCAAATGCCGCGTCCTCTAAAGGCGTCCCCTCCAAAAAATGTTTAGTCATCTCACCCGAGTCACTTAATAAGTCCGTCTCGCCCTCGCGTGCGAAAGCCGCCATTTCTGTGAGGTACAACGCGGCGTGTACCCGAGCGCGTACATGCGCAGACCGATATGGACTCCGTATTTGTTTTTGGCCTCTTCTATTGGTTTTCACGCTATATCCCATTAAAATCTCATTAAAGTGATTTTTTTTTTATTGCTACACCACATGGAGGGGAAATGAGGCTTCTTTGGGAGTCTCTGGTGGGATGGTTCTTTCAGTATTTCTGAACCTCTTAATGTGCGGACACCCAAGTATTTATTTGATAAACCTTTTTGTGTCAAATACATTTCTCGTAGAATTGTTGTTCTTTGAGATAACCAACATGTAGGTATTCATTGGGAATAAATGCTGTATTTCTTCAAATATTAAACTTTATATTTTCTTTATGATTAAAATAAAAGATTATATTTTGTCAGAGTGTCTATTGTTTTAGTTATTCTGTTCCCCAGAGAAAATCTATAAATAGACCCAGAGGTGCCAAAGTATTCCTAACTGCGGTAAAGATGAAAAAATAAGTTGGAGGCATTGTAACGGCTATTATTATTTTACAATCAGCTGCCTTTCTGTGAAGGATTTAGTCGACCTTTTTTAGGACTCCCAATTTCAGTGCCCCAAAAATGTTTTCTCAGAGCTTGAGGCAATCATCCGATGCACTTTTGACTTTTTACGTTGTCTACTTTAAAAGTGAACAGCAGTGTCACTTAAAAAAAACCTGCGTATAGTCCGCAAGTAGAATAATCAGGCAAGGCCGTACGTACTTTTCTGGGTGGCCTCTGTCAAACTGGGGGCGGGGGGAGTGGATGGTAGCGGGTGATCACCTGATCGTGACCCACATCACCCCCCCCCCCCCCCCCACTTCGTTCCGTTGCTGTTTATTGGTTCGTTTTGGTCACATGCCCTCCCGTCTCACCCCAGGCTCATTGGTCCCGCCTCCTGCCTGTGCGGTCGTGGCTGTGAGCCGGATCCTGGAGGCAAACGATTGGCCGTTGCAGGCCTGTGGGGGCGGGTCTTCAGCATTGCATGCAAAAGCAGCAAAGACCAGCGCTCATCTGCGCCAGTGGGCATCAGTTTCTTTTTTCTGGCTGTCACGGTGACCACTACATTGACACGTTGTGTTTCTATATAAAACACACGCACAAATAAGCAAATTAATGTATCCGTTTTAGGGACTCTTCCTGCATGTTCATTTCAACTCTGATATACTGTAGGAGTTTATTTACGTCCATACAGAGAACTTTGTAACTACTGTTTAATATTAGATGGCCAACCGTCTATAGTTGGGGGGGAGGGACTTGGATTTTCAGAATGTTTAATGTGATTTATTTTTGAATGTTCTTTTTTGTATAACAAATCTTGTCTTTTTTATTTTTCTCGCGTTTTCCTCTTCCTGTGATGTATTCTCCATGCTTAATGTGCAATACTGCTGACTTGCGCTCTCCTTGGGTAGCCGCTAGTTGGGGAACGAGAAACGTTTGTGAATGGAGATGATGAGGAACGTGTTAGGGTCAAAGGTCGGAGGTCAGAGGTTGGAGGCTGGTCCTTCACTGGTCTTTGTTTGTCATTTTTTGATTATTGAAAAGGTCCAGTTAAATATATATATATATCTATATATGTAAGCGATATTAAAAGAAGAAAAAAAATTATTTTGGAATTTTAAAAATATCAAGGTTTTGTAAATGATCCATTTTGAGAGGAGGGTGATAAACTATGAATCTGTTACTTTGTGTATACGTTTAATCATGTAATAAGTATCATTTTAAGACCACAGTAGCGATGATAACGGAACACTAAAGCCCTAAGCGAAAACTGAACATGGCTGTGTGTGACTTGTGTATAAAATTTGCGTAAGTGGAGCTTTTTATTTTTTACTGACACTACCGACCTTCACAAGGTGTTCCTTTTAAAGCTTTTTAGTATCTTGAGATGTTTTTTATAGGTTATTCATCAATAAACCACAATGATCTGAAACCGTTTTTTGCAGTAGGTTTTCTTCTCTCCACATTATGACTGCACCTTGTTCACATGGAAGCTATAAACATCCTTTTCACTGCCTCGTGGAAAAGCAACTGCTATGGTTCGGTGAGGAAAATATATGTAACCTGGTTGAACGTGGCAAGACTTTAAAATTAGCTTTGTCTATTAATTTACTATGCTGAGCATTCAGTTCAGTTTGGCTTGGAAGACCTTAAACTCAGTTGTTCTGGATGTGCTTTAGTAAAATCTCGTCTTCAGTTCTTTTTGGTATGACTAATACGCCATTCCAAGGTGAAGGTTTTTTTTTTTTAGGTTGCCAGACTGCTTTTATCACTATAATTATCACCATCTCACTGCCTCCCAGATTAGACCCACTGCGCATTGTCCTCTGCCACATCAGCTTTGTATCAGAGATCGGCTGCAAACACAAATCTGCATCGATTCTCTCTCTCTCCCTCTCCCTCCCCCCCTCTCTGCCTCTCTCTCTTTCTCTATCTCTCCCTCCCTCTGCCTCTCCCTGCCTCTCCCCCTCTCTTCGTCTCTTTTTCTCCCTCTCTCCGTCTCTCTCTCTGTCTGTCACACACACACACACACATCTGTGGATATTTATATTCAAACAGACATATCCACAATCGTCAATGTGCACAACTGCCCAGTGTTACTGAACACTCACACAGAGGACAGCCTCAGTCTGTGGGTTTAAGGCACAGCTCTTTTCTCAACACATCATAAATAAGTGCGGTCATATTATTACATTGTTTTTTAATCGTACACATTTGGTAGCATTTGTATCTAGTTACTAAGCCCCTTTTCAAATAGGCTTTAGTATTGTTATCGCCATGTTTGCCATTTACACTGTGTACACCAGGATTGGCCTCCAGCGCAGTTTATTAAGATTTCTTTCTATTTTAACCTTTATTTAAGCAGGCGGATGAACTGAGAACACTGTTCTGCTCAGCTGTGATGTCCTGGGGAAGAATGCACCCGACTGTGTGGCCAGTCTAAGATAAGCCAACAATGCAAAGACTTGAAATTGAAACAGAGAAACACTTCCTGATAGAATGTGCCAAATTTGACCAAATTCGCAATAAATTTGACCCCAAAATTAGGCAAAAATGTCCCTAAATTAAATAACACACCTGAGGCAGATGGACTACCCTTCTTATTAGGGGAAAAAACATTGCTGAGGGATGAGTGACCACCCCACGCGCACACTCACACACATACATGTGCGTACTGCATACATACATGCAAGCAGACACGCATGCACTCACACACATGCACACGCCTAACATCACTGGCTGCCATTTTTGTTATAGGCTTTTTAAAAACTAATCCATAACATTCATATTGTAGACAGTTTTATTTTGTGACCTCTGCTTTGGCAACACAAGTACCTATATTTGTCATGCAAATAAAGCACTTGGAAATTTGATTGGGGATGATGAGGTGTCCAGATATAGAAAGCCAGTTTTGTTTGACCAGGGCACTGGGGTTGACACCTATACTCTGTTTATTAAGAATTAAGCTTTTGCCTACACAATGATATGTATGAGCAACTGCCGCTTAATAACATTTTAGCTGCTCTAAACATTGAGAACATTTCACGTTGGCTGTCAAAGAGATCTGACATTTCCCAATTCGTTATGAAAAGACAAGCAGCGTGTTGACAGTCTGTCGCGAGCTCTTGCTTACGATTTCCACCTCGGCACAGGAACAACCGCTTGTAAACGTCAGATAAATATGACAATTTAAGAGGCATAATGATACCTCTTCTGTCACTTTTCATACAGTATCACAGGGCAGGTTTTCATTACTGGGTAAAATGCACACGGATAAAGTAGATAAAGCTTCTCTTTGCTTGTACGAGCAAAGTGAAGCTGAAACTGTGTGGGCGGCGGCGGGTCGGAGGCAAGAGCCCTGTGTAAATTCGGGGAGGGGTTTCAGATAAAAGTCCCAGTTTAGGTTTGTGGCAGTCAGGAGCTCATCCCTACTGCAAGGGGTAGGGGAGAGATCTTTGCCAGTATCCAGTGTTCAATATCCCTTGCAGTTTCCTAGAAATGAATGTTAAGTAAAATACATTTTCTCCTGAGCATATATCCTCCACATTGACAGTAGCACTGCTTTCAGGAGTTCCAATCATTAGCTCAGCGAACAGCTGCTTTATTTGCAGTCTTCAGCAGTCTGTTATTATCTTCAGCGGAAACGTTTGAGCGAAAACTTTAGATGGAATATTCTGGAATCCTTGGGAAAAGTTGAAAACGAGTCGCGTATCTCCTGGGTGAAAGCGGAATATTTTTAAACCGAGCCGGCTTCGCAGCGATTCATACAAACAACAGATATGTTTGAGCAGCCCGCTTTGATGTCACTTTTTTTGAAGTACAGAGGCGCCTGCATTCATTACGACAACCGAGTACAGTTCTGAGCTTTCATATCAGCGCGTGGCTTCTAATACTGAGACGACGCGGGCACAGAATATCTGAAAAGCTCGGTTTACTTCCTCTGTTCCCTGCATGAGCTCAGAATCACAGAAGATTGTGTAAAATTCCCCGCATCCGTTAAAACGGCAGTTCACTGAAGCTCCTGCCACACACAACCGGCAGCGTTATTAAAGGCAGAATTACAACAGGAGCAGAACAATCTTTTCAGTTCTAAAAAAAAAAAAAGCTTTGTTATTGGAAAAACTATATATCTGTATGTGTGTACGTACACACAACTCCTTTGTTGCCTGAAGACTGCTGTCTGTTTTGAGTCATAAAATGAGGTGAGAATGAGAATGTCATAAAAAATACTGTGGCAGTGAATGGAAAAATTATGCAGCACTCGATAGAATACCTCCACTTTTATGTTTATTCGTGTATGAGAACAGTACCACTAGTCTTTTCATTGTATAACTGCAACAAAAAAATCCTTTCAGAAGCAAGTAGAAAATGGGGGGCTTGTATGTGACTTTAATTGACTTTTTTTAAAGAAAATTATATCTTTCCCAGTCTGAGTACTGTGCCCTTCTAACGGGCCTAATGAAGGCATTGGGCAACACCTGAGCTGACTGCTGATCAGCCTCAGCTGTGCAGAGGCACTGACTGCTCCTCAGCCTCAGCTGTGCAGAAGCACTGACTGCTCCTCAGCCTCAGCTGTGCAGAGGCACTGACTGCTCCTCAGCCTCAGCTGTGCAGAGGCACTGACTGCTCCTCAGCCTCAACTGTGCAGAGGCACTGACTGCTCCTCGGCATCAGCTGTGCAGAAGCACTGACTGCTCCTCAGCCTCAGCTGTGCAAGCTTGTGTGCAAGGCAGATGCTGTCTTAGGCCCTGCATGCTTCCCCGGTGGACAATGGAACATACCCTTCTTCCTGCTCCTCCTGCTCCTCCTCCAGCTCCTCCTGCCTTGGCGAGCATCACAGGTACGTCTAAAAATCTACAAAACTGCATATATCCAATTATTTCTACATCAAAGGTGAAAATGTGCAATAAAGCCTGCTGTCAACATTGCCTTTGCCTCCAAGAGCCCCTTGCTCTATGGAAGAGGTGGAGGTCCAGGTGTTTTCGGCTGCGCTGGCTCTGTGAGTCGGACCCTGGTTCTCGCTGTGCTGACTTCATTGGCCGGGCTTTTACGGTTTTCGGGCGAACTGATTACGTGAGTAGGACACTGTGTTTTAGGCTTACCTGAGTCTGATAGTAGGACCCTGTGTTTTCAGCTTACCTGAGTGTGTGAGTAGGAACCTGTGTTTTCAGCTTACTTGAGTCTGTGAGTAGGACACTGTGTTTTGGCTTAAACCTGAGTCTGTGGGTAGGACCCTGTGTTTTGGCTTAAACCTGAGTCTGTGGGTAGGAACCTGTGTTTTAGGCTTACCTGAGTCTGTGAGTAGGACCCTGTGTTTTCAGCTTACCTGAGTCTGTGAGTAGGACACTGTGTTTTCAGCTTACCTGAGTCTGTGAGTAGGAACCTGTGTTTTCAGCTTACCTGAGTCTGTGAGTAGGAACCTGTGTTTTCAGCTTACCTGAGTCTGTGGGTAGGACACTGTGTTTTCAGCTTACCTGAGTCGGTGAGCGGGACGCTGTGTTTCTGTCTGAAAGGCCTCAACGCGCTCGCTGCGTCTGTCCACACACCAAGCCCCTTTGTTGGACACGTGTTCCCCGTCCACAGTGATCACACGTACTGCACATACTTCTTTCACTCTCATTCCGAGGCGCTTTCATGACAAGCTGTCATCTTGGCCTACTCCCACACTGCACCTGGCACTGTGTGCAAATTGGAGTAAAGAAGTTCCTGAGCTCAGCTTACAGATGATAATGTTGCACAAGCACTCAAGCACTTGAATGTTACAGTAATAACCTAGCTAAATGCTGAAATGTCACAAAAATTGGTTTTCAAATCTTTATCAATTGTTTAACTCACAGTCTGAATAGAACGGCATTCCAACATCATTGCTCTCTCTTTTTCACAAATCACACCCTGTGTATAGCCTTTATACGACTGCAGTGTTTCCATTTTTGAGAGGCAGACAAAGCAAACTTTTCATCCGCGATAACATCATTGTGAAACCAGGAGCTCGCCGAAAATCCACAAGAAGCATCTATCCAGTATCTATCCAATCTAAGCCAATCAAATGAGTAGGACTCTGTGTTTTTGGTTAAACTGAGAATGTGAGTAGGACCCAGTGTTTTTACCTAAACTGAGTGTCAATAAGACCCTGTGTTTTTGGTTAAACTGAGAATGTGAGTAGGACCCAGTGTTTTTACCTAAACTGAGTGTCAATAAGACCCTGTGTTTTTGCCCTAGTTGAGTATGTGAGTAGGACTCTGTGTTTTTGCCCTAGTTGAGTATGTGAGTAAGACTGTCGTTTTGCCTGAGTTGAGTCTGTCCGTAGAACTCTGTGTTTTTGCCTAAGTTGAGTATGTGAGTAGCACTCTGTTTCGCCTAAGTTGAGTATGTGAGCAGAACTCTGTGTTTTTGCCTAAGTTGAGTATGTGAGTAGTGCTCTGTGTTTTTACCTAAACTGAGTATGTCAGTAGGACCCTGAGTTTTTGCCGAAGTTGAGTATGTCAGTAGGACCCTGTGTTTTTGCCTGAGTATGTGAGTAGTACTCTGTGTTTTTGGCTGATTAGCTTTCACAGTCTTCCAGCAGCAAGGTGAATATTCCACCACCTGTTAATCAATTACATCAATCACTGTACTGTGGTACTTGAATCACCGATTACTCATTTAACAACTCCTAATATGTGAAATTAGACGTTGCTTCAGAGTGGTGTTCAAAGTTATTGACACGTATTCATTTTGTTCATCAGTGTTGACGATAATGTGTCTGTAATATACTAAGGGCTTTCCATAGATGTTATTTAGGCTTTTAGCTTTGGGGCTCCTTGTTAAACACTAAGATTTCAAATGATAAATGCCTCCTGAGAGTGAAACAGAATGCTTTTATTAAAAAGTGTCTCTTCTGAAATAACTTTAAAAAAATGACAATATTCAATCAATTCAATATGCAATCAACAAAAGGAATAACCTGCCGCTGAAAGGAACGCAGCAAAATTGTCTGGGTTAAGTTAACTCTGCTGGATTCCATTTTAGATACATTCGCCTCATATAGTCTGTCGTCGTTTATTTAACGCTACTCTCAAAGGGATAGATGTGAAAAGCGCAAAACGCGATATTTTCCATTTCACCGAATCCAAAAGAATACACGTCGTTCAAAGCGAAGCGGCATCAGGGTTTCTCCTGTTTTCCCATAATGTGATTGACGTGAGGATGGCAAGGCCCAGCACTTCCACGTCTGTCTCCGGTCTTTTTAGCAGACCGTCTGAGGAGCTCTGCGTAAAGCGCAACAGACGGATTTAACGGGATTACGCGCTTTGCTCTGCTCTGGTTCCCACGTTTCCAATTCCATTGTTAAAATAAGAGGTGTCGCCTCAGCAATGATTACGGAACAGAAAATTAAAGCTAAAGTGAGGCTACGTCCTTTTTGTTCAAGGGGATTCTCAATAAACTAGGGATAAGGAAAACTCTCATGTCACCTTTCTGGAAGAAAACAGGGAAGAGCTCCACCAATCAGTGAATATGTTGGTAGCAACCCATAGAACAATGGTGATGGTGATTGGTGGATGCTTTCTGGCTATTCTTCTGGGTTTTCTGCGGACATCAGCCAGAAAGTATCTACCAGTCATTTTTGGCATTGTTCTGCTGTTTGTTACCAAGGTATCTCATGGTGAAAGTCCTCGTTGTTTTCTGCTAGTAGGGTGATGTCACAACTGTCTCTTTCCAATTTTAATATCCCTGTTAAAAAGAACGATACAGCATCAGCCTTGTGGAGAGGCCTGGTGATTGTGACGGTTCGACAGGGCACTGTCGGGACCCTTGAAAATGAGTATGTGAGGAATAAAATGAGAAAAGGGAATTGACACAAAGGTTGTCACTTTTTACCCCCTTAAGCTGCTTTTGTATACACGCACATACACGCGTGCACACACACGCAAACACACATGCACATACATGCATGCACACACACACGCACATACACGCGCACATACACGCACACACGCACATACACGCGCGCGCACGCACGCACATACACGCGTGCGCACATACACGCGTGCACACACATGCGCGCGCACACACACGAACATACACGCGTGCACACACACATAAACACACACGCACATACATGCATGCACACATACACGCGCACGCACACACACGCACATACACGCGTGCACACAGCCCTATTAACGGGATCGCAGCTACTGGAGGGTGACGGATAGCATTGCCCACAGATACTCGCCATTAGCCGAGGTGGGAAAATATCCAGACCATAATAATAACCCGCGTCTGCCGTGCGTCGGGTGTCGGCGCAGACTCGTACTCAGCGGGATTCCCACAGGGCCCGACGCCGGGGGGAGACCCGCTCCTGGCGGTGAGACACACGAGTGCGACCGTCCGTCTCCACGGCGCGGGAATGCTGCCGTCACGGCAACCCCAAAGTCTGCGCGGCTTGTCCGAGGGCGCCCTCATTTATTGACTTCTTTTTGGCTGGACGGCAACGGCGGGGCCAGCCCTGTAAACGCAAACGTCTGCGACTGAGTGACTGAGTGAGTGATGAAGTTACACCGCGCATGTCCATGACTGAGTGACTGAGTGAGTGATGAAGTTACACCGCGCATGTCCATGACTGAGTGACTGAGTGAGTGATGAAGTTACACCGCGCATGTCCATGACTGAGTGACTGACTGACTGATGAAGTTACACCGTTGGTCGGCCGGTTCGGTCCAGCCGTAGACCGGGTTTTGACCTGGTCTTGTTTTTCAAAGTTCGAAAAGCGTTGCTCACGGTCGGTTCACGCCGCTTCACGGAGAACCGGCCAAGAACGGCCGCCCCGCTCTCTTTAAAAGGGGAGATCAGCCCGCCGTTCTCCCGTCTCGGTTCTGAACCCCAGGCTGTGTTAGACCCCCCGCGCTAGCGCCTGCGACGGGCGCTAGCGCGGGGGCCCAGAGAGCAGCCGGGGCGTTGCCGCGGCGTCAAAAGACCCCGCCGCGCGCGAACCAGCTGGCCGGCGCTGACAAACGGGCATCCAGCGCGGAGTACCAAAGCCGGAGCAGCTGTCGACGGTAAAAGGCGGCGGCGGCGGCTGCCCGCGGGCGACCGGCTGTGCCCGCCGCGCGGCGGATAAAAGAGCGCGGGGGCCCCGCGGGGAATCGAGGCTCCGCCCCCAGCGTCAGGAATTTCCCTCTCTTTTAACCGACAAACTTTTATTTATTTATTTATTTTTAATTTAGCTGGTTTTGTACTTCCCTTATTGGAAGGCGAAGTCAAACAAGACCAGGTTAAGACCTAGTGTACGGCTGGACCTAACGCATGTGATCCGGACGACCAATGGTGTAACTTCATAACTTGGCCGACCAATGGTGTAACTTCATCGCTCAGTCAGTCAGTCAGTCACTCACAGACATTCGCGTTTGTAGGGCTGGCCCCGCCGTTGCGGTCCAGCCAAAAAGAACAGTTGCAAAACAGAAAAAAAAGGCAGTTATGAGGTTTGTGTTTCAGCACAGTAAAACGTCCGGTGTTAATGCACCTCTTAACAGAAAACATTTTGTCCCACGCTGGAATGCGAGACCAAGTGTTGTCTGTTATGAGTTGAATTAACGCAGGACGCTTTACCGTGTGAGGCAGGTGGTGTGCCACGTCTTCGAGTTCCGGCGAAAGGTGGGGGGTGTGCCTGATGATTAAGGACAGGATCCCCCACAGAGGGTAGCGGGTCAGCTAATTCGGGGGTAGCCGGGCCTAGTCCCGGAAGGCGCCTGCTGGTTTTTGTCACTTTGATAAATTAAGGCAGTTAACTGATTGCACAGTTAACTCGCCTGCCTTTGTTTCTCGTGTCTAAATTGGCTGCTTGATTTCAGGTGGAAACAAAAACCAGCAGACGCTGTGGTGCTCCAGGACCTAGCCCCCCCCCCCCCCCCCAAACTGTTCTATGGTTGATAAAGTAGTATTATAAACAAGTAATATGCGAAATAATACAAAAACTATATGACAAAGTATCCCAATGACCTAAGGAAATGTGATTCCTTTGTATTTTAAGGAGATGGGGTGAAAAATCTGTGAAGAAGACTAAGATAAGAGACTGTAATATATGACAACAGGGAGAAGCAGAAAATCTAGAATAGACAAGATTTAGAATAGAGAAGTACTTAAATTATAATAAATCTCTGAAACCTGACTCTGTGATGCCCCAGCGTATGTCAGCATCCATAACACTGTGAAACATTAAATGGCTTGGTACATCGCCTTATAAATAAACGAGGATAATAAAACATTTCATTGAAGACGTATCTCAACCACAAACGCTCCCACTGGTTTTTCTACTTAGACGTATTTTATGCTTCATGGAGAGAAAAATAATTTATGAGGGTAAAAGAGTGAAAAGGCAGTAAAAATTGCGCGTTTTGGTTATGTATTAATGTACTGATATAATGCAGGAGTTCCATCTTGACAGAGTAGGTGGACTCTGTGCGTACGCTATGCAAATGAAAGAGCAGATAGCGGCTTCTGAAGTCATCGGCTGTGCCCGTCACAAACTCGCTGGAAAGAGCCCTGCGCTAGCAGCTAATTCCACAAGCCGAAAGCTGTTAACACACGATGCACTTTTCAGTTTGGAGTCATGCGGGGAAGCCTTTGATCGCGGCCAGCCGGGAGGTTTGAAAGCTTTCTCTCTTCGCCTCGAAACAGCAACACACACACACACACACACACACACACACACACCCTCATGCCCACACACGCGCATTTACACACACACACACACACACACACACCCTCATGCCCACACACGCGCATTTACACACACACACACCCTCATGCCCACACACGCGCATTTACACACACACACACACACACACACCCTCATGCCCACACACGCGCATTTACACACACACACACACACACACCCTCATGCCCACACATGCGCATTTATACACACACACACACACACACCCTCATGCCCACACACGCGCATTTACACACACACACACACCCTCATGCCCACACACGCGCATTTACACACACACACACACACACACCCTCATGCCCACACACGCGCATTTACACACACACACACACACCCTCATGCCCACACACGCGCATTTACACACACACACACACACACCCTCATGCCCACACACGTGCATTCACACACACACACACACACACCCTCATGCCCACACACGCGCATTTACACACACACACACACACACCCTCATGCCCACACACGCGCATTTACACACACACACACACACACACCCTCATGCCCACACACGCGCAATTACACACACACACACACACACACCCTCATGCCCACACACGCGCATTTACACACACACACACACACACCCTCATGCCCACACACGCGCATTTACACACACACACACACACACACACCCTCATGCCCACACACGCGCATTTACACACACACACGCACACACACACACACACCCTCATGCCCACACACGCGCATTTACACACACACGCACACACACACACACACCCTCATGCCCACACACGTGCATTTACACACACACACACACACACACACACCCTCATGCCCACACACGCGCATTTACACACACACACACACACACACACACACACACACACCCTCATGCCCACACACACGCATTTACACACACACACACACACACCCTCATGCCCACACACGCAAATTTACACACACACACAGGCACTCACACACACTCTTGCATACAGATATACACACACACACACACATATACACACACTCTTGCACCCTCACACATATTATACACACAGGCACTCACACACTCCTGATTACAGATATACTCACACACACACACACATGCACAGGCACTCACACACACACTATTGCATACAGATATACACACACACACACACACCCCGTCGTGGCCCCACACACACCACACACACACACACACACACACGCACGCCCTCGTGGCCCCACACACACACACACACACACACACGCACACACACACACACGCACGCCCTCGTGGGCCCACACACACACACACACACGCACCTGGAGAGGTGAGTTGACCTGCTGAAAGCGGCTGATGGAGAGGATGAAGGTGCCGCCGCCCCGCCCTGAGCGGCGGGTTAGCGGGAGCTCCGGACCCGCTGCCCTCTCCAATAACACCGCGGCCGGTGACAGGCCTGTCAGCACCCGGGGGGGGGGCGGGGGGGGGGGCCCTGCTCAGAGCGCCCGAAAGATCTGGCTCACCGCGGGCACACCTGAACGCATGTCAACTTCAGAGAAAGAAAAAATAACACGGCCTGTGAATGAGAAGTGCGATGTTTGATCTGACGGAGGACAAATTATGTTACGCGCGGTATCGGTTTCATGGCCTCAAAGAAAAAGCTCATTAGTTTAATCTGATCTTCGTGTGTTAGATATAACGAGAAACATGACAAGAACAGCGAACAGCCTGCCATGTTTTTTTTAATGGGCTGAAAATAATGGGCAGTGTGTTTGTGGTTTTTTTTTTAAGAAAAGTAGGTCCTCAAAGTAACAATGAAGACTTTTAGCAGTACAGATTTTTAGTCAAACCGTTATTCGTCAGGAATCAGGATCATTACTGCTATAACCGATAGATTTTTGTCTGTTTTTCTTAAATCGTGATTAAAATGAGAACCGCAAAAAGTGAACCAGAAAGAGACGGGGGAAAGAAGGAGAGCGGAGGGAGGAATGGGGAAGCGCTGCAGCTGAGCGAAGGTGAGAGGAGAAGAGCACGAACGGAGCAGCTAAGGGGAGGAGAGAGCGCGGTGCCTCTGAGCTAATTAGCCGCAGTCCTCCTCCGCGCCTCCATCTCCCACAAGCCTCGGCAGATTGATTCGCCGTCGGAGCCCAGGAAAAACAAATGGCTTCCTTTGAAGCTGCCTGGGTCTCCCCGAGTCCCGGCCCTCCCCTACCCGCCCCCCCGTCAGGAAGGCGCTAAACGCCTTTCGGGGGTCCTTCCCTTTTTTCACGAAAAAAAAATCCAATTAATAGCAAACGACCGCGCCTCGCAGGCATCTGGCCACGAGGAACGATGCTAAAAAAAACGACGCGGCGGCGATTATGGGATGCCGTCGTCACGGAGTTTTGAGAGGCCCGGTAAACTGCGAGGGTGGGTTCATTAAGGGAGCGTGAGGCACTGGCCATAACCTTAATAATAAAAATCTCTCACAGTCCGCGGGGCCTTCTGGAGGCCTCTGTGTGAAAACCTCAAGCCGGCGCGAGATCATTCTTAGATGACATCATTTTACTTCAAGAGGCTTTGTTCACCTGGCTGCCGAAGTAACAAAATGGAGGAACGCTAACGACCTCATCGCTGAAAGGAGCACCACACAGAGCGAGGAGTGCTCTTGCTCTGGAACTCTCCCTCATTCCCTCAGAGCGGGTGAAGAATCCTCAGGTTTTCTCAAGCACAGCTCTCCACAGCCAAAATGCTAATGTCTAGGGCGGCTAACCCAGACCCCGAACAAGCACAGGTCAATAGGTTACCGGCTGCATACCGGCTGACAAGTCCTCATTACAGCACCTCAAGTGACATCACCTGAAATTAAATGAATAGGAGTTGATGTGTTGATGTTCCAGAGGGCATGCCACACCTGCTAATCAGCGCCATGCCCCTCCCCCTTGCAAGCTTTGCGCACCTCGTCCTCGTTCTTACCTCCTTGTTCTCGACTCCAAGCCAGAGTTACAGGTTTTCTAAAAAATCCTGCTATGGAAATCAGTTAAGTGCTCCTTAATACTCAAATGAACTACTTAATTATCTTTAGTGTGGCTTGCCCTTTGTGACTGTAGTGGAAGAAGAGAGAAAACCCATGGAATGACCTAGTTAGCTGTATTCAAGTCTTTACTTGAACTATTTATCCAAAGGTCAGGGGCTTCTGTCTTGATTATTTATCATTACCCCTCTGTTGATGTTAAGCAGTAAAGTCTATTGATTTGGTGTGGGTTTCGCCAAATCATGAGCCCTGGCGTTAAATTTCAAACAGAGATAAAAGAAAAAAGGTAAAGCTGCCATTAGACTTCAAATGAAAAATGGGATAGGTACGTTTAATATTTTTTGTTGAATAGCTGTAGTTATCCTTTAAAGCAATCCTTTAAGCCCGCAAATGATCAAAACACATGTGGCCTTTACATTCTTCCAGAAAAGGCATCGGCATTTTTTTTTCCGGGAACTAAACTGTCGGCGACGCACGCCAGGACTAAATTTACGACGCCTTGGCTGCAGCGGTGCGACGCCGAGGCGGGAATCGCGCGCGCGGACGCGCAAGAAGCGAAACGCGAGCGGGAGGAAGGCCGAGAGGCCGCGTGACACATCAGAGAAACGCGCGCGGCTCCGATCCCCTCTCTCTCTCTCTCTCCCTCGCCTGCGCCTCCCCGCAGACCTCTTTTTTTTAAAAACGGCACAACGGCAAACGAGAGGGAAATAAGCCCGTAATTGACTGTCACGTCAGGGGGAGCAGTGTATTTCTTCGGAACTGGAGCGCGGAAAAAACGGTTCCCCTGACGGACAGCGCGAACCGGCGGCGGCGGTGGTGAGTCACTCGCGTGAGCACCGCTGCCTTCCTCCGGGAACGTCTTTGCCGGCTCCACCGAATCGTGTCCGGGAAACGCAGGCCGGGGGGGGGGGGGGTGGTGTGGGGGCGCGGGGAAACGCAGGCCGGGGGGGGGGGGTGGTGCGGGGGAGCGGGGAGACTTCCCAAATAATATTGTAAAAAAAATAATAAAATAAAAGAGTATAACAACGTTGCTGTTTGGTATATTCGCGGAGGTGGGGGGGCCACCAGTTGCGGGGGGGGATGAAAAAGAAAATGCAATTTCATCGTATCTTTTTGGATTCCCTCTGTGACTTTGAGGGGTTATTTGACAGAGACTTACCTACCGCGAGCTCGCACGGCAACGAGCTACAGACGCGTTCAGCTGTGGAATCCACGTGTCAGTCCGCAGTGGACCTTTGGGATTCCTTGCAGGGCGCAGGCGAGTAATTTCAGGAGATCGATCCGTGCGGGTCCTCGAAACTTTCAGAAATATGAGACGTGCAGGGGAGTGTTCGATGAGGAGCAGGCCATCGCACCCACGTGAGCTCATCGTTCAGATGTAATCTTGAGTGAATCCATCTCTGTAGCTACTTAAGAGGCTTTCTCGTTCCTCTCCGCTCTAGAGGACGGTGACTCTTGAAGGAATGGCGCTTCAGTCCAGCCCAGAGACTGCTAGCATCTCCTTTCCGCGCTGTCCCTGAACACGTTTGACTGGCGGCGCTCCTTCATCTCCTCCTGAGGATGATGATAGTGCCTTTAAGACCGCTGAGTGCGGCCCTCGAACATGGAAGAAAATGGAAGGCTCGGCTCAGCATTCGACTTCTTTTTAGAAGCGGCGTCGACGTCAGACCTACTTAATTGCAATTGAATATCCCATAAGACACATAAACAAAGTTCGCTATTAATTGGGTGCAGAAGTCATAGCTTAGGCTATCATTGCTATGGCCCCTATTAGATCTGGTGCATGGGCATAGTTGGGAGGGCATATCTTCAAAGACAGGGCTGGTCTGTATTCTGAGATGGACGAATGGCTCCTAAGTCCTTTCGACTGGCCAGAAACCTCCGTCTGAGTCTGTGCAAGACACCAGACCTGGTCCAAATACGTATTTGTTTTGGATTCAAATATTTTTCTGTGCTCTGTTGATCTTGCCTGGTGTCATTGAGCCTCCCAATATGGCCAGAAGGCAGGGTTTGCACTTTTTGAGGATATTTCATTGGTTCCAATACACCAGACAAGATCAGTAAAGCGTAGAAAAGTATTTGAATCCAAAACAAATAAGTATTTGACCCAGGTCCGGTCGACGTCTGCTACAACTCACGATATTGCAAATGAAGAAAGAGTTTATTGACCAGGCAAGGCCTTCTTAGCAGAGTCCATCCATGCTGCAGTTGTTGAAGCATCACCGTCAAGCATTGTTCAGTGGCGAGAGAGTAACCAAATACCTTGTGCAACTGGCCTAGGAAGTTCTCACTGGCAGGCAGTGAAAGATCTAACATTTGTTTCGTGAGTCTGCTCTGAGTCCTCAAAATGAGATGTGTCCACCCACCCAGAATCTGGAAGAGATAAAGATAAGTCACATCCTCTTGCTTTCAACCCTACTACTGTCCGCTGTCCTGCCGCAGATTATTCACCGCTTAGTTTGCATGTGTGAGGGTGATGAGATCCTTCACTTCCAGTGTTAATCCCAGTGTGTTTTCATAACCGCGTGTGGAAGCGCGTGATAACTCTCCGTAGTGTCAGAGGGAGATTTACTTTAACTCAGTAATTTGCCTTTGAAATTCAGACTTTGCTTTACCGATGCAGTTAATATAATCAGACTGCTTTCAAAAATGCCCAGAAGTAAAGACAAGTGGAGTTACGGAATTGACCGTTTACATGAAGGACGGGGAGACCAGATTAATGGAGTTATGACCTGGAATAGTCATAATCCGGCCTGTTCTCACTTCATCCGATTTACAGCCAAAGGTGAAGAGGAGTGTTTTATTCACACATTAAGTTGGACAAATTTACATTTAAAAAGTTGAAGGGGTGGTTTGGTTTTTGTTGTTTTAATATTCAGTTTTAGTACATGTTTTTGATTATCCCAGGCAGTTTTTGACTGTGTTGAGGCATATTTTAAGTATCCGTGAAAATTTCTGTTAACCTGCCAGTTTTACACAAAGGCCGGTAGCCTATGGGACATTCAGGGGTTTGTGATTATTCTATGTTAACCAACACAGGCAAATACCTCTAGTGTAGTACTGTATAACTACAATGTCGATTATCAACTGTGAATCAGTGCTTATTTAAAAGGTGTGACCAGTGATTTTCCAGTTTATTTATTTTTCACAATTTCGAACTAATTCCTAGTCGGATTTAGGTTGTGTTCCAAGTGATTAGAGATGTGCCTTTATTGGAGTAACCGCAGATGGGCGATTCAGCAGATCCTGGTTCCTCCTGGGCTCACAAAATCATCCACAACGAGCTCCTGGCAAGCTCTTGCTGGTGGTGTGGCGTAGCTGTCGGAAAACTGGGCTTTCAGCCTGAGGGGATAGTTACTGCTGTTTTAATGAACACAGGAGAAAACAGATCACACACACACACACACTCACACTCACGCTTACACACACACACAAACACACGCACACACACACACTATTGCGTGGCAGGTGTGCAGAGAGAAAAACAGATCAAAAGAAGCAGACTAGCCTGTATGCTGCTCTCAAGCTCCTAAAAACAATATTTACATATTACTAAAAAACTGCATTTCAGTTTAATTTTAGAGTCTCTGTCTGTGCATTTTCAGCAATATAAACGAGTAATATGCAAGCAATATATATTTATGTGCATGACATGTGTATTTGTATTTATATGCAATACACATATTTGTTTGCATAGAATATACGTAGCATGTAAGATGTGTGTCTGCCTATTGTTTTTGCATTTCTGCCTGGCTATTTAAAGCATGCGCTGCTGGCTTCTGCTTGCAAAATAGCGAGGCTGCAGCCCATTTCAAAGACAGATTAGAACAGGGTTATTTGTATTGAACGAGGGATCACTGCAACTGTTACAAAGTGTGGGCGTGTATGTGGGTTGGGGGGGGGGGGGGCACCAGTTCTTCATCCAAGGGCGAACAAGGGTCATCCGCACCAATCGGAGCAGGGTGACAAATGGGACGCGTAATGGAAGCTGAGCTTAAAAAGAATTCCGGTAATGGGTGTGGAAATCTTAAGATCCTCACACACACCCTGGAAAACACACACACACCGAGCGCATCTGCTCGACGGCGTCATTCATAATTCACCGCCATGCATTATGCAATGTGCGTACGCCCGCCGCACGTGCTCTTTACTATGTATATTTCATACGCAAAGCCAACACATGGAGGGATGGCTTTTCGCATTTAGAAAAACAGTGGCATGAATCAGGGTCTTAGCAAAAGGCTTGCCTCCTCTGCCTTATTACAAACAAACGTACATGTGCGTGTTCACGTGCGCATACGGATGCATGCATGCACCAAGAATGAGGATTGATGCAGGAGTACTCCAACACCAGGTAGAGGAAATGGCTCAGTCAGATCTCTGCTCCCTGTGCCATAAGGAAACTCTGACCCTCAGACTGCAGCTACAGTAAAATGTTGGAGGAAAAACACTAGGGTCGTTGTAAATTGTTTATTGAAATGAGTGAAATGCTAGCTGTGACCAATATCCTTTTTTTTTAAGCAAAGAAGAGATGTTTGCCTTCCATATTAAACGCACATGTATGTCGCTCTAGATAAAAGAGCCTGTCAACTAAATTGAGAAATCTAGCTTCTCCGTCTGGCTTCCTCCCGTTTTGCTCAAAGGTCACCAGCGACTAAAACTGAAGTGCTATTCCACCTTCGGTTCTCCTACACTGTAATGTCCCAGTCTCGGGCATTCCGTAAAGAGGTTTACTTTCTGTGAAGGGAATCGCTAAGAGCTTCTGCTCAATGTAAATCCTCGAATAATGGCGATGCAGCCACAGAGGAGCAGAGAGTGAGGTCACCGCCTTGGCGAGTTCGCCGCTATCTCCCCGTGCGCAATGCATTAAAACACCCGAGATCCTTTCAAAGCTCGCATCCCCCGGGTGGTGGGGAGTTTCAGCACCGCCGGTGACAGACTACAGCTCCACGCTGAGAGTGCGTCTCCTTTGCACCCCCCCCCCCCCCCCCCCCCCCGCCCCACAAACAGCGAGAGACCTTTTAAAAATCACAAAAGATAAAGGTCTCCTAGAGTCGCTACCAGTGATAAGACGAGACTCATCCCCTCCCGATGTGCGAGAGAACGGCTGGGCGTCAACGGGTTAAGGCTGGGAGGCACGCCTGGTAGAATGGAGCCGGCAGCCAATCGGAAACGGGAGGAGTGGACACGCCCTCTCCGCGTCCAATCGCTGCCAGGCCTTTCAAAATTGTTCAGAGACCTCCAGATCTCATTTTGCGTGGTCCCAGAAGGACTCCTTTGATACAATGGACTTAATGGCACAGGGGCCCTGGCTGTCCTTCAGGTTTTTAAAAAAAATACAACATCCATTCTGCAACTTCCCTGCCTTGGCCGTGGCTTTTACGATCACCAAGTCCTTCACATGGTCATAATATACTAGATCCAGATCGTTTCAGTGAGAGTAAGCAGCGAAAGGAATGACAGTGGAACGGTGAAAACTCTAGAGTTTCCAGCGAGCACGCACACGCACGAACGCACGCACACACACATACACTTTTCAGCAACAAAAAACGGATCTCACGAAAATCACCCGCAATCAAGCCAAACCAGCCCAAATTGAAAAGGACCGACGCAAAATTGAAAACCCACGAGCGGTAAATAGGCTCGTGCGTCCCGGGCTTTGATACTGCTTCCGCCAAGTATCGTTAGGCTTTCATTAGGAATTTCTCGCATGTTTTAACTGCACGGCGGCGGCACCGCCTGTCTTTTCTGCAACGGAGCTTTAACATGCGGCTCCACGCCCTGTGAACAGAAACATTTGCTTAAGGAGGGCTCTCTTGGGAGAAGGGGGTGGTAGTTGTGAGAGATTACTGCAGACCCAATGCATTTCAATGACCACGGGCATACATTATGCATCCGACAGTTTAATGAACAGAGCATTCGGATCTTCTTTCTTTTCCAGGCCGGGTTAATCAACTGAACAGTTTCGGAAGCAACAATGACCCTCACTACAGGGTTTTGACAGACAATAGAAAACGTACACACTTTTAAAAATTTTATGTTACGGCTTATAACACATGTCATAATACGGACAGTTTCAAATACAACGTGTGATATTACAAACGCTGCATTCCCAAGGCCTGCTACTGCCGCTGTTACTGCTACTATTACGACCAGAAGACTTTTATGGTCTGTTCAATATCGTCTTCGGAGTATAAATTTAAATTAGATGGCTGCTTTCTCCTCACTGAACACTAACTGCCTGAAGCAGGAGGAGAGCCGAGAAACGGCACCCCCGCACTCCCTCAACCCCGCCCCCCACGTGAAGTGCCGCAGTTACTATCTCTTGATCATATTTCATCAAGGAGTGTCAACGAACACCACGCGCCAAGCTGAAAATCATATGCAACTAGGGCACCCATCTCCAGATCGGATATCGTCGCAATCGGGAAACCGAAGTCGTCCGTCTGTTTACAGGCAACGTAGGCTATAAGAATACTGATTAGCACGCGCCATTCAGAGAACGCGAGCATGATTTTATGACTCTCTTTGTAATTCTTTCATTCCGTTTTATGGCCGATACATACATTCATTATCTCTTTTAATAATACAAAGGAGAGTTATAATGTAAATCGGATGCAGCTCGTCACCAGAGGTGCATTTCGCCGCTCTGAGTGCTTGTCAGGCAGTTCATATTACGAGCCAAATTCAAAGAATGCACATAAAAGAACAACATCGCCATCTGCTGTATTTCACCATGAGCTACAACAGTGCGTAGGCCTACGGACATCCACAAACACAGAAATGTAACAGTAAAACATTAAAGAATAGACAAGCGTCTTAAATATTATTTCTGATCATTTTAACGCTTGTTGTTTATATTTACATTACTATATGTTGACCTAATCTGCTAGAAGTAGGGACGGAGTGTAGCACAGTGAGTAAGGAACTGGGCTTGTAACCGAAAGGTCGCAGGTTCGATTCCCGGGTAGGACACTGCCGTTGTACCCTTGAGCAAGGTACTTAACCTGCATTGCTTCAGTATATATCCAGCTGTATAAATGGATACAATGTAAAAGAAATGCTATGTAAGTCGCTCTGGATAAGAGCGTCTGCTAAATGCCTGTAATGTAAAGAAGTAGGCTACTGCATAGTAGTCGTGAGGGCTTATTGCCTTGTGTTGACAGATTTCCCCAATGACAAGGATGTAACAGTCTGCTGGCTATACGCAAATAGCCCATTTTGATGAATACATGTCCCTTTAGCTATATACTTTCTGATTTTTCATTTGGAACAGTGAAAGATTCACCTTCAAAGTCTGTATAGACCTAGTTTTCCTGAAGTAGGCCTAGGCTACTTTATCCCAGAAAACATCCTTTCTCAGTCATGTATGGACCACTGCAGCAATTGCAATATCACAAATTCAACACGCACGATAAGCTCAAGATAAAGACTGGACAACGCAAAATTGTATGTTTCCTGTCACTGTCTCGCGCAACAGACGCCCGACAGAGAGTTGTCGTCTGGTCATTCTCTTCGTAGCCTATCTTCCATTCCAACTGAAATTTGCAACCTCCGACACTAATACGTTCATAGCGGAGAACGACTCCAGATGACCGCGCTATACAACGCGAGGCTTGGTTACATCACAGTGAAAAGCCCCGTGCCGTGATTGAGTTGGCTGTGATAGAGACCAGCGCACGGCTGAGAGGCAAGATATTTAATAAACCCCATAATGGGCGGAGGTCTGATCTGTCAGTGACTACTTTCTGTTTCAACTCAATCTAAATATTTTGCTTCCCAAAGCAAAGGCACTGATTGGTTCAAATCAACGAGTCTCTGCTAGTACATGGCAGTTATACCCATTTCTGGTTCCGTGTCCCATCACCACTGGCACATTCTGTCCGGGCTGCTCTGACCGTGGAGCAGCTTTATGTGCTGGTTATACCAACAATCGCAATAGGTTGAATAAAGTGGAAACGTGTAAATCCGAAAGACAAATTGAATGTAGTCATAGACGATAAAATAGACAGACTCCTTTCACACAAAGGAAAATAAATGAGGAAATATAAGGACGTATAGTTGAATGGTTGTATAGCGTTTGGAAACTGCCTACGTTGTAGTGGTCGGAAAGAAGAAGAAAAAAACAGCAACAGGACTGCCTCCAGCACTGATGTATTTTCAACTTCTATCTCCCAGGAGACTGTTTTTTTTTCTTCCATTTGTCTTCTGTTTCAGCCAAGCAACAGCTGTCTCTGAAAGTACAAGCACCGTCCTCCAGAAAGGAACACTAGTGAACACTACAGTGTTTGATAGATTATTGTTCATCTGCGATGTAGGTTGACCAACTGGAGTAGAACTCACAGGCGTTTGGAAGTTATGCAGCTCAGTCATGGCGGCTTTCAGACCCTTATCCTAAATTACACGGCTAACACGCACACACTTCCATCCCCTGCCCCACCCACTCCCGGGTGTGGATGAGATATGGGGGTTTGGCTGCGGCCCGGTTGCTGACAAATTGGGTCATTCGTCGCGTCTCTGCGGCAAAAGGATGTCGATAAACACATTCCTGTGGACGCATGCCGAAATTAAGCGCCTCTTCCGCCGCCATCCGTCTGCTCTGCGGTCTTACGATCGAGCCGTGCGAATGTTCGCGCTAACGTTTCTGTGGACTGAGCTAATATTTCACAGACCCAGAGCGTCACGGCGAGGCAGAGAGACATCTGGAGGTACGAGCCAAATTCCCAGGCCGGAATCAAGGCTGTCCATCAAAAATATAACCGGATTTGTGCTCCTTCGTGTACCAAGCCTACCATAACAAGCCTGCAAGAGAAAAAAAAGACTGAATGTGAGTTTCTGTGCAAATACTGCTCAGATCCGTCCATCCATCCACCCTTATCCAACCTGCTTATTCCTTGTCAGGGTCGCTGGAGCCTATCCCAGCGTGCATTGGGCGAGAGGCAGGAATACACCCTGGACAGACTGCCAATCTATCGCACATCTATGGCGCACATACCATTCACTCACACGCTCATACCTATGGGCAATTTAGAGTCTTCAGTTAACCTAAGCTGCATGTCTTCGGACTGCGTGAGAAAACCGGATTACCCGGAGGAAACCCACGCGCACGTAGGGAGAACATACAAACTCCACACGAAAAGACCCTGGATGGGATACGAACCTGGCATCTTCGTGCTGTGAGCTCCTCCATGTGTTTGTGAACTGGTTTATTTGCTTTAGTTCCATTGACATTATAACATCAGGTTTGTTACAGTTCAGGTCATGACTCCATGGATGAAATAGGAACCCCTGTACCTAAGGGTGCAAACAAACACATTTTGTCTTTCTTACAAAGGACAGGAATTTGGAGCACATTTCAATTTTACCTAATGAAAGCAAGGTGGACAGATTAGATAAATTAGTGCTGGTAGCAATGAGTCTTCATATGGAGATGTGTCACAGGATTTTCTTATGGAGAAGTACATAATGCGCTGGTTTCTGAGATACAGACAGTGTTGACCAATCACATTCTCTGTAATGATGTAGCCACAGATCTAACCGCTTGAGTTGAAACGAAAATAACTGTAAACATGCCAGTTCTCTTCAGAAATATGCCTTTTCATAGTGAGCGTAATGTTTGAATGTTTCAGGGACCACACCCTGATGACTCATGATATAAAAACAAAAACGAATCATTGCCCCTCCTTGTTTTTGTAGAATGTGTTTTTTGTGGCATTTTGGGCAGCCTACCACTTGACTTCCATCATTAACTGCCGTTTCGGGTCTTCCTGCATCCCATAATAATCAGTAACTAGCGCTGGCGGTGACGGAGCGGACGGACTTTGCGCTGGCGGTCAGGGCGCTGCGGGGTCAGGGCCCCAAGATGTGGGGCAAGAGAGGCCACACAGGGGCAGCCAGAGGAGATACGCTGAGGAGACGGAAGGAAGGAGGGAAGTGGAGGCGCGTTCAGAACTGGGGGCCACACAGGAAACAGGAGAGGTTACATAATCCCTGGCAGGGAACCTGGTTTTACAGAGACATCACTGAAAATGTTCTTCCAATTAGAATGAATAAGTATGGAACTAATTCCCCCATTCATTCACAGAGTTCTCTCTATACTTGTCCTGCAATGTTTGTGCTGTAAATCAGTGAAGGGAAGAGATTTGTATTTACGGCGCACCATTCTTCTTCCACTCAGGTTTGCCTGAAGGACACACAGGCAAAGATAAAAGCGGAGAAGACCAAGAGTGAACAGGAGATCGCCCTCCAGTGGTCTGCTCTCATACAGAAAAGGCAGGTCAGTATCTATGCTGTGGGTTCATTGAAATAATTGGGGATGTCAGTTGAAGAATCTGAGCTGTCAGAAAAGTATATGTTGCGAAGCTTATCTTAGTATTGAATAAAGGTGTATTTTTATTTACGTTTTAGAATTGAACGTATACTGTATCCTGGAAGACCAACGAGGATCATGATGGGCTGTCAGTCAAAACCCCCTACAGAAGGTGTGAAAAATAATTACGTGTCGAGATGTTATAAGCAATACTTAGCGTCTAACCACGTGGAGCTGCTTAGTCTGTTTTTCCTCCATATGTTCTTGAGAACCCAGATTGAGATTCCATACTGAATCCAGAACACAGACTGAGTATGATTTTAGAAAGGACCACCAACAAATAGATGCAATGTTATTTCTAAAGTTTGAGATAATGTTCATATTTCATTTTCTGCAAATAGAAGTTGTGTTCCTGGAATTATAAAGGATTTAGAGGACTGTCCAGGATTCCCACTTCTATATTTTACAAAATTAATATAATATTAATATTTTGACCATAGCACTCTAATGTACTGGAAAAGGTACTTGAAGCTCTGTTGTGTTGTCTATGGACTGGGTTGTTTGTGGCCTGTGTTGTCTAAACCTATATTGTTAGTATTGTGTTGTTTGTAGCCTGTATTGTGTGACTGCTTGTTTTTATTGTAAATATGGTGAAGCCAAAGGCAAATTTTCACAAAAGTAGACAATAAAGTATATATCTATCTATCTATCAACCTTCAGATAAATAGACATGTAGTAATTAGTTGGCAATTATTGTTCTCAGCAAACTACTGCATTGCGTGGGAGATGCTAATGAGTTAATGGAACACCTGTAGTTTCTTCAATATCACTGCTGGCAGCGTGTGCTAGAATTAATCGTTGCTCATCTTAAATATATTGCACGTTCTCAAATGCAATGTTAGTTTAGTGTTTGTTTTTTAGGATAATGGAAACACACATGAAACACAGTACATCAATACAAGTCTAATGTGTTTCTGAACTTATGGAGAACCTGTTCCACTTATGTAATCTCAACAAAAACACTAGCATATTCCAAGTGACTCCCTGTAAAATGTCAATTTTAGCATTTGAAACTGGAATTAGTTTATCAAGTTTAAAGCAGTTGAATTTATCATTCATGGGGAAATCTAATTATCAAAGAGATGGCAAATATTGCATGGTATTCCAGAATACTTCATAGAGCTTTCATAATTGTAGTTTTTCCTACTGTGGAGATCACTGTATTGCCTGCCTGGGAGAGGATTGGTTATACCAACCAATCAAATATCAGATTTAAGGGCTTTTTTTTCCAAATGGCCTCATTTCTACATCCACTGCTTACCCTTGGGCTAGAAGTACCCAGTAACCACACTTTTACCGTCATGCAGCTAAATGCTGAACAGCCTCAACTCAAGAGCATCCAGGGGATAGAAGTTAGATTCAATCCTACCCACCCACAATCGCACTCCTCACTCATAAGTAACTTTCTGGGGAACTTGAGTGTAGAAAGTGCTTTCTACTTTGTTTGCAGACAACAGAAATGTAATCTAATCTGGATGCAATTTCACACCCCTAGAATGATAATGCAACCTTCATCATTGCAATAAGCCCTCAATGAAAAACCCTACCCCGTTTTATATGGACACACTGAACAAGAATCGGGAGTCGAGAGGAAGCACAACACGGATGTAGCATGTCTTTCACATGTGCACTTTTATTGGTTTTGAATTAGTCAGTGTACAGATTGGCCCCACCATGTCTGGCACTGCCACCTTCCATACGGCTCATACATATGCCCAGGGGGATGTAAACCTTTATGTTTTTGTATAAAGGTAAAGCTGTTTTTGCATAACAAAAAGAAAAACAAAAAAAAAAAAAGGGAAAAAAATACAGGACCAAGAATTTAAGGCTGAAAGTACAAAAACCCAGACATTGTTTCGGTTACATAATTTACATAAGCAATACTACAACAAGGTTTAAGTATCTGCTCCCAAACACTGGGCAGCCTTCATAGAGGCAAATAAGTTTCTGAACAATGCATTTAACATTTAAACATTTGGAATGACTAAAAAGAAAAAACAAAAAAGTACATTTTTTTAAATTTTTTTGTTTTAAAGTCCTCAGATGCATTGTAGAACTTCGGGGATGCTTATTTGCCAAAAAACATTGCCGTCACCTTCACCGTTTTCCAGTTTTTAGATCCTGAGTCGAGCGCCAAAAATAAAGAAAGCCATGCCAATGTTGTCGTTTCTGGTTTTTCCTCTGCGCAGTTTTGAGTCGGCGTGTGAAGTGGTAACAGTCTGTTTCTCTCTTTAGAAGCATTTGCGGTGGACGATGGAGGGTCCGGACTCGTCGTACTCCTGCTTGCTGATCCACATCTGCTGGAAGGTGGACAGGGAGGCCAGGATGGAGCCTCCGATCCAGACGGAGTATTTGCGCTCAGGTGGGGCAATGATCTGAAGGAAGGAAAGAGGAGACAGGTGAGTCTAGTGCCATCTAGTGGGGGCTTTTGGAAGTGCGTGTCGTTCACAGCTAGGCTAGCCGTTAGCACACCTCAGTGGCGCAGGCAAACCCACCTTGATTTTCATTGTGCTGGGGGCCAGGGCAGTGATCTCCTTCTGCATTCTGTCGGCGATGCCGGGGTACATGGTGGTGCCTCCGGACAGGACGGTGTTGGCGTACAGGTCCTTACGGATGTCGACGTCGCACTTCATGATGGAGTTGAAGGTGGTCTCGTGGATTCCGCAGGACTCCATACCTGTGGGGGAAAAAAGGGGTTCACAGTTAGCCGCGAAAGAGCTAACAGTGGGGGGGGGGGGGGGGGTGTCCTGGACCTCCGGGGGGGCTCAGATGGCGGCTCGCTTACCCAGGAAGGAAGGCTGGAACAGGGCCTCGGGGCAACGGAAGCGCTCGTTGCCGATGGTGATGACCTGCCCGTCGGGCAGCTCGTAGCTCTTCTCCAGGGAGGAGGAGGAGGCGGCGGTGCTCATCTCCTGGTCGAAGTCCAGGCCGACGTAGCACAGCTTCTCCTTGATGTCACGCACGATCTCACGCTCGGCCGTGGTGGTGAAGCTGTAGCCCCTCTCGGTCAGGATCTTCATGAGGTAGTCCGTCAGGTCGCGGCCGGCCAAGTCCAGACGGAGGATGGCGTGGGGCAGGGCGTAGCCCTCGTAGATGGGCACGGTGTGGGTGACGCCATCCCCGGAGTCCATCACGATGCCGGTGGTTCGGCCGGAGGCGTACAGGGACAGCACGGCCTGGATGGCCACGTACATGGCGGGGGTGTTGAAGGTCTCAAACATGATCTGGAAGAGGGACGAGGGAAACAGGACACAAGATTAGTCCACCTCAAACTGGCCAACGCCGGGGACGTGCAGACACCCGTTAGTGCATGCGTCCAACCAAAAAGAGGCAAAGTTAGTCAGGTTTCAGTGCAGGAGGAAAAAAAACCCAACATTCATTAAAAATCGTGGGGTGCGGCAAAATAAATAAAGGAACTGCAAACAGGACACGGAAAAGGAAATGAACCTGTGGGTCTCCAGAACAAGGACGAGAAACTCAGGGCTGGAGAGAGAACTCCTGAAAGAGGTGGCAAGGGAGAGAAATGAACGGAGGATGGAAAAATGAGGAAGAGGAGGACCAGTTTTGATAAGTCTTGAGGTCGTGCCCTGTTTTTCCCCCCCGGGGGCGTCCTTACCTGGGTCATCTTTTCCCTGTTGGCTTTGGGGTTCAGGGGGGCCTCTGTGAGCAGGACGGGGTGCTCCTCGGGGGCCACACGCAGCTCATTGTAGAAGGTGTGGTGCCAGATCTTCTCCATGTCGTCCCAGTTGGTGACAATGCCGTGCTCGATGGGGTACTTCAGGGTCAGGATACCTCTCTTGCTCTGAGCCTCGTCACCAACGTAGCTGTCCTTCTGTCCCATGCCAACCATCACACCCTGGGGAACAGATTTGAGTCTTAGTTAAACTCCCATTGAAAAAAATAAAAATAAGGACAAGTCTAAAATCATCCACCACCAGGGGCATCATTTCACACACCCTCAGTGTTACCAGTTTTGAATCATTTTAAAACACTTAAAGTAGCTCTGTGCATCATTTATGATTGAACAGGAGGTTCAAATAGGCATAGACAGTGCCTTCAATGTGCACAATTAAACACATTGTTTACAAAATCTTATAACACTAATTTAGGTTCAACGCCAATAAAGATTTATTTCGCTTTTCATTTAACCTGATCAGGCTTGACGGGTGGAAATACATACCTGATGTCTGGGGCGACCCACGATGGATGGGAAGACAGCGCGGGGAGCATCATCTCCAGCGAATCCGGCTTTGCACATACCGGATCCGTTATCAACAACCAGTGCGGCAATTTCATCTTCCATGGCTGAACTGAAAAAAAAGGAAAGAAAGAAAAAAATTTACTACATGCGCCGATGATCCTTATGCCTTGCGCAAGTGCACTGCCCATAAAACGCACCACGTGACAGGCTTTGCCTCATTTCCTGCTTCTGACGGCTGCATGTTTAGCACTTTGCCACTAGGGGGAGCTGCCGCCCAACCGAGATATTCGAGAGACAAAGGAAGTCCCGCTCCATTCTCTCGTTATTACCATAAAAGGCAATGGTCTGAGCAGCTTTGCGGTTGCCGGCGGCGTGGCATTCAGCCAAACTGCTAGGTTTCAGGAAAGGGAACTTATTTCGACATTCAACATGGCCATGGCCACTCCCTACACCATTCATTTCCAGTTTGCAACCCCCACCCCCGCCCGCTTGCGGATAGACGACTTGACTATCGTTATAGCAGCGTATCCAACTCCAAAGATTTTAACCCTACTGCGTCACATTTAGCCAGCCAACGTAGTTAGCCAGCTAGCTAGCCACCAATGCAGCCTGGCCAATCTAGGTACTGCAATGCAACTAGTTTAGACGGCTAGTTGCCGATTCCCCCGTTCGCAAAGTACTATGAATTTTGCATCATAAGAGTCCTTATTCTAAAGTTCGAACAACGACCAACGTCCAGATGTTCGAACTTCAGAATAAGGATGTCAGCCTTTAGACTAAATTAAGCCAAACAATGTGGTTCCGATGAAATGGTTTGCTAATCATATATGACAAAGTATAATTTTTAAAATAAGTCATCATTGTCATCTAGTCAACTAGTAGTGTGCTTTTGTAAGCAATCACTTCATAAGGACAGCAGTCACGACAGCGGTCTGCTTCGATTTAGCCAAGTGTCATTGGCCATGTTGCACTTGCTAGCACATTCGAACCACGCCTTAGCAACTTCCTAGCAAGCCCTCGTCCGGTAGGAAGCCCCACTACAACTCAACCACACCTTACGTTAATTCTGAATAAGAGATTGATTAACCAAGAATACATAGGAATTATAGCGAAGCCTCACTGGCGAACCCAACATTCTAGGTGTCGGGCTGTGAGGTTTGTGTCAAACGAGCCAGATGGATGCAAATAATTAGATAGCATCGAAGTTATAGTTTTAGGAAACGCAGCAGTCCTAAAAAGCCGGCTGAACGCATTCAAGTTATCCATCAGTCTTCAGAACGAACGCTAGTTCACCGGCTAACAGGAAAAGTAGGTCACACCCAATCTCATCAGGAGCCATACATCGAGAAAAATCTCCTTACAGACCTTGCTTTGCCATGCAACTAGATGAAAAACATTGCGAGGTAAAGATCAAACATTGGCTACAGTTTTAAGATTACGGAGACAAATCTAACAAACCAATTTAACACTGCTTAGCGATTATATCCACCAACTGACGACGCCTATTCATTCAAACCTTGTTCAATTGTCCAAGCACCTGCGCCAGCAAACGCAATTTGCTGCTCAAAATGAGTTGTCGACTAAATAATTATTTTAACAAAAATAAATAGCCATTAATCTACCAGACATCTGAAATATCAGTAAAATAATCCAACAAAGAACTTCATGCTTTCAGCACACCGCTTGATGTTGGTTGCATATATTTACATTAAAGTGATCAGGTTAAATGATGAAAATAATTGAATCCAGCTTTAACTTACTTAAAACAATGTTTTTTCTTACCTTGGGTGTGGGGCTTTAGCGGCTTAAGAGAAACTGTTACAGGCTGTATTTTTCCCGCACTAGCTGCGTGTGGAGGAGCTCAAAGTGAATCAGTAGATATTGGGTGCACTATTTTATCCTCAGCCAGACACCCGGCTCGAGCCATAAAAGGTAAACTTTCGGAACTCGGCAATCTGATTGGTCGAGCGTCACACTCGGTGTGTCGCGTGCACATTGCTGCACTGAGTTGCAACTTGAGAGTCAGAAAAGGAGGAAAAACCAGAGAATAAAATTATTTGTTTACGCCGGATCAATACAATTACCAATGCACAGCCAGAATTTATGATACTTTGTAAACAGCCTCAGCGTTCAATCTTTGCTGATCGATTTCGTTGTTTAAAAAAAATGTTTTCAATTGCAATATAAAACAGTAGCTTGCAGTCTTACACACTGGTAATGGTAACTAGTCGAATGTGTGAAATTCATAACCCAGCAAGCTAAAATATATGTAATATGCAGATGATTACCGTGCCTCATAATTAATAATGAAAATTAATGTGCTACTGTGACAAACTCAGGTAGTCTTGCTGGTTCATTGTTGTTAGCTCGATAGCTAGCGAGAAAGCTTGGTAACAAGCTGTCATGCTCATTGCTGGGTAAAATTGTTCGGGATTTTAACCTTGAATCAGAAAATGCCATACGAAATAGTTACGATCTTTTGTGAAATTGCAGACATCCTGATAACATTTTGAGAGCCCATGACAGGCACGTTGTGTATGATATCCATATCCTGCAGCTGTGAGAGGAGGGGGAATCTAGGGCACTACAAAGACCCCCGCCCCATTCATTTTAGTTGTCTTTGTAACGTTAGTATTACAAATTAAACTCCAAGGACTCTGGGCACACACTGTACAAATTATCATGTAAAGTTACATTTTGATGTCTAATGGCGTTACGGAGGGTGTAGTACACGAGGCCCGACCACTTCCTCTTAACTTAATAAGTACAGCTCAGTAAGTTTCGGCAGCTTTCCACAAAAACATTTGTATCACAGGTCAGTTAACCCGAAAATACAGGTTTTAGCTGTACTGCAATGCTGGTTGGAATGCTTCTTTGTGTCACTTTCAATGAAATAGTTTCATAAAGTTGTGTTCCTATGGCAACATGCATAGTATTGTATCGTTCTTTCGAAATGGACGGAAGACTTTCGGCCGGTTGACAGGTTCCCAGATATGAGGGATTTGAAAAAGCCTAACTGAATCGGGAGGGCGTGACAGTTGTGACGTCAACACTCCACCCGTGCCGGGGGTAAGAGGCCTAAACCGAGGTGAGCGTAAATATTGCTAGGCCTCATTTTCATTTATTCATTTGTTTTCTTGTCCATAGTAACTTACATGGCCGTTATGGCCTGATACGTGTTGTGTTCAGAACTGTATCCAACCACTGACTGTGAGCATGTATGCTGTACATATTTTGAAATGATTCAGTGTTACAATGGGTGCACCCTACAACCCATGAGGCTGGAAGTGTTCCTGTTCATAATACTGTTGGTCACAGCAGCATGAATCACCCAAAAGAATACAACTCTGATAACAAATAATTTGACATTACGTAAGTTTGCCACTTGCCTTTCTGTTCATGCTGAATTTCAATGGGTATGTTACATAGTGAGGCTGTCCTGGTTTGCCAGGGTAATTATTGTCTCTTAAATCAAGAAGAGCCTTGACAATGTGTCTATCTGAGCCAACGTGTCTGTTATGTGAATAATTTTATTTATCGTGTGCACATTCAAACGTAATAATGTACTCTGGTCATTATTTTATTTATTTATTTACATTTTTAAATACTAATTTGTATTGCTAGTTTGTTGCTGTGTTTTCCTTTAATATAGTGCACATATAATGAATGGGCATTTTTCAGTCATGGCATGAATCGGTATGTATGGGAATGACGTAGTTTATTAAAATCTTTTTAGAAAAGCATTTTATACTCTGATGTGTCTGCCATGTTTTACATTCTGGAGATATTATCTGCGTTTGAAACTCCACGGTCTTGCTCGTGCTGTGAATCTTGCTCAGCAGGTGCGTGAGGTGTAACTCTACGACCACCTTGCGCTGTAGGAAACAAGGCAACGCCGGCGAATCAGAGCACCTCCCGTACACGTGACTCGTTTAATAAGTAATCCGTGCTCAAAGTGCACATGTACTCATTTCAAAGCACACAACATTAGCTTTTATAGCCCCGTTTTATAAACAAAACCAAAGTTCCGCCCAAGCCTGTGCAAAAAACAGCTGATCCCGTTGAATCATTATCGCGATGTCCAATGGCAACACAATAAAAGCAACCTTGGCTCCTACACGAGCACAGTACACAGAATAAATTCCCCTGACATCACGCAGCTTAAACCCCTCCCCACCCATGCCCTCCGATCCAATGACCGTTGAAGTTCTCCTTCATCAGTGTAACTGTTCATGTGCATGTCTTTTTAATGGGCTACATGAAGGCTTTTGCATATTTACTCCCTGTATTATGTTGTAAATTAAGTGAAAGCGACACACTTTTTAAGTGAAAGCCTTTTTTGAGAATCAATGTTGTGCTTTACCATCGAGTGCTCATACCTTTTTTTTATTTTTATATGGCTGTGATGTTGTAATCCTCAATAAATTTAAGTGGTTTTCTCGTGAGAGCTAACACAAAATGCACAGTGTAATATCAACTCTGATAGTACTGTTTAACTCTACAGAGTACATTTAATCCCTGTTGGACATATGCTATAGTTGAATCAACACTTTCTGTTAATCATTTTCAAAGTCATGCAATCGCATTTAATGCTCCTTACAGTGATTATAATAAGGGTTCGGTCACTATGTTAGTCACCATATAAATCATTTTTAATTACGGACTGGTCCTTGTAATAAACAAATTGCTTTCTCTCGCATTGTGTCGTTGCCCCAGTCTAGTGCTCACAGTTTATAAACAGAGAAGGCTGCCTGTGTGGCTTGTCCATTTGAATGTAGCTGTCTCCTTTCAATGCTTATTTTACTATGAGGTTGAACTCTCCCTCTGTGCCTAAGGTGTACTTGCCTCGTTGCACGCTGTTGCAAAAGGAAAGTACGGGGAATTTTTATCCAGTTTTGTTTTGTGCACCGTGTAGACATATGGAGTACTTGTTATGTTAGTGTTTCGCACTCAAGGCGTTCTAAACAGCAAACATGGTTTTATTTACCAAAAAAAAAAAAAAAAAAAAAAAAAAAAACTGCAAGTGAAATTAGATTTTCAGTGCAGATTCCTCCATATTTTTCTTGGGCTCTCATCCAACTTCAACAACTTTTAGAGCAAATATACATTATGGGCCCCGTTATGACCTTTGTAGATAGCGGCATGGCATTCAGTCGGACGGAGTGCTTGTGGAGGAATGGGAACCCTCCCAATTCGTCTGCGAATCCCCTTTTGGCTGTGATTCTGAACCCGACTGACAAAAGAGACGTGTTGCCGTTGTGTTCAGGAGCGCAGTTCTGGGCCTGGGATGGCAGCTCCTGTGATGCGGTCTGTTGTCTCTCTTGTTTTAATGGTTGTTAGGACACATGGTCTGCATCTGCCGGGCTCGGGACAATGTGCCACTGTTTGTGTCGGTGGTTACTGCTCTCATTCAGGCCACATCAGCCTGAAGAACAGCACAGAGCATTTAGGGAAGATAAGAAAGAAAGTGTCACATAATGGAAATCCCATGACTTGCCATGCGGTTCCTGTGTTTCACCCACATCACCCAAGGTTCAATGGAAGAGATTTAAGGTTGAATACGATAAGTCTCCTTTGACCGGCAGGCCGTATTGCTAAAATATGGCCTGTTGGAAGTGTACTCGGTTATACTGGGGCACGCTTAGCGCTAGCGGCTTTGAATTGCATAGGACTGAGTCATCATACGCGTGTAAATGGTTTAATACGCTCGGGCAACCTTTGATTGCTCTTTCCCCTGACTGTACATGTCAGTAGCGCTTAGCGCGTTGAGTACAAGGTGAACAGGAAGTCGGATGTGGAAGGATGGACAGAGGTACAAGGAGACTTGATTATGACATCATACCAATAGTACCCAATCGCCAACATTTTCAAACCGCTGCTGCAAATGAGCACTAAGTGTAAACTGAGCGAATCAGTCGGCGTTCCTGAAACTAACGGGAATGCGAGTGGGATCTTTCTTTAACTAAAAACCGAAAGACTGTGTGTGTTAAAATGTTCACACGGTGTTAAGGTGCTGATCCTGAGCACCGCGGCCTCGGAGTCTCAGATGGGAGCTCTGGCGTGAAGTGAACACGCCGTGTTAGGTGAAAAGCGCGGGGGGGGGGGGGGGGACCGTGTATTTAAAAAAAATTGAAATCGGCCTTGCAACCAGCTTTCTGGCAGTTTGAGTTCCCCGTGGGCAGCTGCTGTCGTACCCCTGAGAGTCGGTAACCACCCACCCTATAAATTAACGGGATCTGAAAGCTACGCATGTCTCGCTGGGTGAATGTGTTTGCCATTGAGGGACACAAAACATTCCCCGTACTTCACAAAAGCGCTCGCGATCGGATGAAAAAAAAAAAAAAAACTATTCGAATAAAGCCGCGCATTCTTTTGGTGGAGGCGACCCCGGCTCGCCCCTCCCCCGTTTCTTCCTGGTTCTTTCAAAAAGACAGCCTGCAGCCCGGACCCCCTCACTGCCCCACCCCTCCCATCCCCACCCCTCCCCCACCCCAACCAAACTCCACAAATACCAGGCTTTTTAACATGCGGCATCAGTGTCACAAAAGCATTGCTATGGAGACCTGTCATTCTGTCATCGGTGATGTAATGAAAGGTGTTAATATAGATCAGTATTGTTTTTTTTTTTTTTGTTAGCATCTCTCCCCGCAGATAGGCAGGCTGGTTTTCGGGTCCAGCCGCAGCAGATGGGTCATCAATGGTCAGGGGTCCCTGGGGGAACGGGCTGTCCTTTGTGTGGGGCTTTTAAAAGTCTGTGATGCAGCTCCCCCCTACAAGCCCCCCCCCCCACCCCCCACCCCAACCCAACCCCCCTGTTCAGGATATGCACCAAACCTATTCTTTGGACAAGTAGAATGTGTGGGTTGTAATTTCTGGAGTTTACTCTCTGGTTCAATTTTTTTTTTACCTCAACACGTCTCCTCCTACACATAAAAAAAACACATCTGAGCGGAAAGTAATTTAATTATATCGACTCGACGACAAACAAAACGTCTGTCAGCGGACACCGGCGGTGATATACCGTCCCGTCGGAATTATCCTCCTCCTGCCCCCCCCCCCCCCCCGTTAGCCTTCCAAGTTAACTATTGATTTTGAATGAAAAGCCGTTTGGTTTAGATCGGCCTTTCGCAAACACCGGAGTCGAAGCGAGCGAATGAATGAGCTCAACGCGCTCAACAGGCCCGAGGGGTTCGCCCCACTGCTCCTGTCCCTGAGGGATTCGCTGCGGTGTCAGCTATGACATCACACCGGATTGCGAGGGGGTTTCTACTTCGCTGCTAAGCCGCGTGTTTCAATTCATCTTGGCAAAAAAATGAAAAACTAAACAAACTAAACAAAGCTCTTCCTGCTTTTCTTAGGAGATCTAAATGGCCATCTGATGGCTAATTACTGGTTGGGGCTAAAGTGGAGAGGTTTGCGAAGTTAGAGCCTTTCCTCTCTGGCCTCTGTGGATAGCCAGATATGTGCAGACCGCTCAGTTGAAAGACTCCAGCAGAGTGGAGGCTGGGCTAGATCAGCGTGGGGGGATGGGAAGGGGATAGAGGTCAGCTTCTCCGGAGCAGCTTCCTGAACGAGTCTTCGCTTCGGAACTGTTACGAGCGCGAACCCCCCCCCCGTTCCGCCCGACGGCCGTCCGTAAGGCGAGCCGAACGTTGCGGGCCAGCCCGACCGCTGTGCCTCCTTTGTCTGGGCCTCGGAGAGAGTGACAACCCGGCTACACCCCCCCCACCCCCACCCCCACCCCCCCAAACCAGTTTCTGAAAGCGTTCCGGTGTCAAGGGAGAGCCGTGCATTCACCAGCGTGCGCCATTGCGGCTCTAAAGGGTTCCCTTTTCACTTTTCCTCTGCGTTAGTCCCGGGAGAGCGCGCCCTGCGCTCTCCGCATAAGGCCCGTGACACGGGGCCAGAGCCGCAGGAAGCTACGCGAAAGCCACCAGCTGGCTTCTTAGCCAGCAGATTGGATTATCCAACAATTTACTGCCTAAATAGGTCCATAACCCCCCCCACCTCCCCATCTCTGTGTGTGCTCCCCCTTATTCAACCTCCTAACCCTTCCACCCCGCCCCCCCTACCCCCTCCCCTCGGTGTGAAATACATTTGGAGATGAAATATGTGCGAAGAACTTCTCGGCCATGTCGCTGAATGACGTCATCCCCCCTGAGAAAGTTAACGGACTTGCCCTGGACTTCCCCCGCAATTCCCCGCTCCACTTTCCAAGAATCTTTTTTGGTCAATTCCCAGGGAGTTCTAGAAAATTCTACAAGTATAATGGAGCCTGTTTAGCCCGTTTGAAATATCGAAACTTTGCAGGGGAAATCTGTTTCTCTGCAGAGCGCCGGGGTTCTTCTTATGGTGGAAAAACAAATTACTCAGCGTGCGAGCTGAAAAACTGGTTCTCAGCTAAAAGGGCGAAAATGAAATAGTAGCTCGCAGTTGTGGAAGTGGCGAAGAGTGACCACGCGGAGGAGGCTATCTGCAGGGGTCTGCACTTAGCTATCGAGCTAACAACAACGAACCAGCAAGACAGCCTGAGTTTGTCGCACTAGCACATTAAGTTTCATTATTAATTACGAAGCACAGTAATCATGTTTGTATTACATACATTTCAGCTTTGCTGGGTCATCGATATGTGGCCTTTCTCATTGAGACTGTAGTCTGGACTGATCTTTCAATCACAAATGGCGACCATTTAGGGAAGCCTACCTCACCGTATGTTGTGAAACGCGCGTGCCCCAGTTTATACGCGTAAAGAACGCATAAGGGACAGGTTTAAAGTGAGGGGCTCTGTCATTTGGCGAAGGTTAAGCCTCCCAAAGAAGCTTTTACGGTAATAAGGTTAGACTCTGCCTCATTATTCAATGTCTTTGAGGTGGTGGTGGTTGTACGGCAATGGGGATGTGATCCCTACCTTCTGCTGTTCAATGAAACACAATTAGCCTGCTATATCTTACCCTGTACTTCGCTGTGTTGACCACGGGCTAGCTGCTAGCCTCATCCAAGCTCTCAAGAAATAGTTACATCTGATATTTTGAGTCATATTAACTTATGCTTGCTGGTTCCTTTTCAAAAATGCTTCCTATAAAAAAGTGCTACGTGAATGATCTTTTGGTTCTCTGCCTTATGTGGTGTAAAAGTGTATATACACTACAGATGCAGCTGTTGGAATCCAATAGAAAAATGCTGAGATGGTTATTTAATGTTGAATGTTGTCATATTAAGTGTCAAGAGCCATATTATTGAAGTGAGACTTTGCTGTGACATACAACTTTGGAGGGGTGCTGTGGAGAATGAACAAGGGCTCGCCCTTTAAATGGCCATGTGACCTACACAGTCCAAATGGTGACTGCTAGCTGTGCTCCATAGCTGTGAAACTGGGACGGGGGCTTTGCGATGTTACAGATAGAACAAAACAACAAAAAAAAAAACAAACGCTTGCATTGAATGAAAAAGGCTCTGCGAAAACAGGAAGTGAAGCCCGATGCCATGATCATGACCACTTCCTCTCCCCCGAAGTTCTGCCAGCGCAGCTTCGCCTCCGAAGTCGAGAACCCGCTTCCTCTTGGCGGCGCCGTCCAATGGGTGACGAGAGCGCGCGGGTGGCGCGTGGAGTCGCCGAGATTTACTGGCTGCTGAGCGGCCGCTGTCATCGCCCCCCTACGAAGCCTTCGCGGCATGTGTCGCCCCGGGCGACGCCTCAGGTTTCGGACGCGTCGCCCCACCCCTCTTGGCACTGTCTGTGACTTTATTACCAGCTGACCAATCACGGCACTGAGGCCGTAGACGTAGGTCTCTTTACCGGGAGATCAGTGGAGATCAGTAACTTATGAAGGCCCGCGGATGAGTTCAGCCTAGGCCCCCTGTAACTGAACCATGTTTGAAATCCTTCCAGGGCAGGGACTTGTTCACACTTAGTTCAGCCGTTCTGTCCCACAGGCCAAAATATATGTACTTTATTACAACTGTGTGCTGTTTACAGCTGTCTGTTTAATTCCTGTGCAATATGATCAGATTGCTGTTGCAGTGGTGTCTGTAAACAACCCTTTTATTCACGCTTAGTGTTCTTTGTCATGAAGTCACTCTTTTAAATCGCTCTTCGATGGAACAGTCTGCTAAATGAATAAATGTAAAAGTATGCAAATAAAATACAGGTTTCAGGACTATTGGTGACTTGTAAATGTTATGGTTCATTGTCTCAGTATGGGTCCTCAAATCAGGAACATTGCTTGCGTTGTTGGTTCTCTCAGATCACTGTTCTGTTGAGGGGGTTTCCTGAGTTACAGAATTAAGGGTTCGAGAAGGGGTCTTGGAGCACAGCTGTATTCAAGGGTCCACAGGACAGGCCCGCTTTTTCGGGTTCTTTGCAGCAACATTCAGAGAGTCTGAGTCTGAAGTGGAACAGGACTGGCTCCTCTGTCACTGATGGCCTTCCATGATGCGGCTGTCAGTGTTGTGTGTGCTTCAGCGCCGCGAAGCTCCAGCTAGCGCGCTAATCCACGAAACCCCCCCCATCTGTCTGCTCCTGAGGGGTAGGAATGGGAAAGGAGGTGGGGGGTGGGAGTGAGTGGGGGGGGGGGAGGGGGGAGTGCACAGTGAGTGGAGGATTGCTGCTTGTGTGAGTCACCCAAAAGGAAAAAAAAAAAAAAGCCTGCGCTTGGCTCATACGCTCTCTCGACTTCGAAACCAGCGTGAGGATTCAGTGTGCCAAGCCGCGGCCTGTGAGGTTGTGTCAGAGGAAGTTGAGTAACAGGACGGGAGGGAAGGCACTGTTCCGGTAAAGCAAAAGTTAAAAGTTCTTTTAAAACGTGCTTTCGGGGACCGGGGGTTTGAAATCCGTTCAAAATATTCTTCCGCAACGGCAGGAAGTATTTGAAAATGAGCCTTGTGGACTTGTTTTCGATCTGACTTTTAGAGAAAATGTCGTCTGACCGAGCGATTTCCCCTGTGTTTTATTTTCTCGTAGTAGCACCCCGGGTGACTTTTAAAGCTTGTTAATCTGTGTGCGTGTGTGTGGTGTGTGCGTGTGTGTGTGTGTGTGTGTGTGTGTGTGTGTGTGGTGTGTGCGTGTGTGTGTGTGTGCTGTAGACTGAGTCCTCGCCTCCTTTATCCCACGCCAGCTGCGCCCTTTCCCCTGATTCTGATTCCGCGGGCGTGACCCCTGACCTCTCCCCGGGAAGGCGGCGTTTTCGTTTGAACGCAATCGCGTAGCGGCGCCGTCGATTAGCCTCAGAAATCGGCCGCGACCGCCGGTCCGACCGGAAGCCGTCGCCCCCCCGTCGTCGTTTTCGGGCTCGGGGAAAGAGGGGGTCGGTCAGACGGCCCGGCGCTCTCGGTCCGAATCGGGACGGTGGCGGGCCGGAGTCCGAATCGGGCCGCGTTGCCTGGAGCCCGCGGAGGAGAAGCTCCCGCCCGGGCGTCCTGTTCCGCAGGAAGACCGAGGCCTGGAATGCGGCCCGATGACCAGCGTGACCGCGGCGACGCCGGTGGGGGGGTGGGGGGCTGGGGCTGGGGCTGGGTGTTGGGGCTGGAGGTGTTTGGGGGTTCAGAGGTGTGTCTCTGGCTTTCCGTCCCGCAGCCTGGCTCAGCAGGGCCCGGGGGAAGCCTGTGTCACACAGAACTATGTTTGGCCTTCCCCTGGACCCGCCCGGGTCCTTACGAAACGCAGGCCGGTTGTAAACACGCCGTAAGCGCCCCCCCCACCGCCCCCCTCCCCCCCTGGGGTCAGGATTCTACCTGGAGTCCTTTCCCAACCCCGGTTGCGTGCCAGTTTCCGAAAACCTGCTTTTGCCCCTCGCATCTTTTCCTTCCCAAAAACCAACGTTTTGCATTGTTTATTTAAGCAAAAATGAATTATGAACCCAGGTTAAGATCGTTGAACCTTATTGTTTTATGAAGACTGTTTGTTGCGCGTTACCATTGCTGGGTGTTGCAAGGAAAGGGCTTGCCTCTGTCTCTCACTCTCTCTCTTTCTGTCTCACACACGCACATGCACACACACACGCACACACACGCAGGTTTCTCTAAGTCTCCAAATAAGGGCTTTTTTTTTCGGCGAGGCTGAGAGGAACTGCCCGCCTCGGGGCGAACGCTCCGGTGGTGGTCGCACAGGAAGTCGCGCGCTGACATCTGAGCCCCGGCGGAGAGAGCCCCTTCGCATGTCTGGCTGCACCGAATAATGCGCTCTCCTCGCTGTCGCCCTGCTACAAGCTCACCTACGTGTCTTAGGGTTGTAACTTAGGCAGCTGTTTCGTAGGTGACTTAGGCGCATTAACTGTCTTAACTGCTGCTTGTATTTTTTCCATAGACTGCGTTGTTGCCGTTCTCGTCGTGTTAGTGTTAATCAGTTTAACCTACAGGGTCCAAGTTGAACTATGCGGTTGTTCCCTGCACTTGGACCGGTACTTCTCTCTAAGGGTTTTCGTCATACTTGTTCCTGGTTGTGGTTATACACTTTGTTGTACGTCGCTCTGGATAAGAGCGTCTGCCAAATGCCTGTAATGTAATGTAATGTAATGTGTCACAACTGCACAGATTTACATGCAATGTAACGTTCGCGCATCGCATA